>NW_007215166.1:293226-332913 GCF_000164805.1 Carlito syrichta
CCGGAGAGTTGTCTCCACCCCCCCACTCCCCCTTCCCCTGAGGTTGTTTCCTTCAGCCCCCGCCCGCAGCTCCACGCGCAGATCCGGCGGGGCCAGCAGTCCAGGGTGAACCCTCCCTCGCCTTGGGCGCGGGGCGCCCTTCCGGCTACCACTTGCCGCCGCAGTCGCTGGGGAGCCCAGTGGGCTGCTGACCCTGCGACACTGGGACACCGTACTGGGCCGAGGTCTGGAGAAGCTGGGCCTCTCTACGCCGCGCGAAACCCCCCACTCACCCTGGAAGGGGCGCTCCCGTGCGGCAACCCAACTCGAGGTCTTTCCTTTACCGCATTTCCCCTCAGATGGCTGGAAAAAAGTCAATGTACTCAGAAAACTCCCGTCCCAGAGCTCGTATTCTGGCTGCCTTGCAATCCCTGCAACTCCCCAGAGTGGGCGAGAGGCGAGCACCGTCGCCTGGGTCTCGCTCGAGGTCCCATCTGTTCCCAGCAAGGAATCAGTTGGGAATAGTTGGAGGAATCAGCTCTTTCTTTCCCTCTGCCCCCTCCGCTTGTCATAACGGCAACTGGGAACAGAATGACCCCTCTCTGATACAAGCGAGCACCCCTCTCGCTCTCGCCTCTCCCTCCCATCCGCAGTCATCGCCGACAGACAGACCCCGAGAAGCAGGCTTCCCGCAGAGTTGCCCAGTCGGGCGTTGGTCCAGGTTGAGGATCGAAGGAGGGCTCCCCGCGTTCCGCACAGACAGCAGCGCCTGGGTCTGAACTGGGCAACTCTGGGGTGCTGTCTGCTGGGCCACTTGAGGGCGGCTTCGGAAACAGCTCGATTCCCGTTCCTTCTTCGCGTTTCTCCTTCCGACTGCTCTAGTGTCGGGACGGGGACGCCGCAGGTGACCGCCCGCGGCACTGAGACCGCTGACAGATTTATGGAGACTTTACAGCATCTGGCCTAGGTCCGCGGGGGCAGGGCGGAGTCCAGCCGAGGAGGAGTGCTGAGGCTGAATCTTCCCCAGTCGCCCCTGGAGTCCCGGACCCCGGTTTCCCTTGGGCTGGTGTACACCGGGATCAGGCCAGTTCAGGGTGTGCGGATTCCTCCCACGCGGTGTAGCCCCCTCCTTCAGACCCTCCGGTCCGGCCAGCTTCCAGTCTCCCACTGAGTAAATATTTACCCAGAGAGCGGGTCGCCCCTCGGAGGAGGCCTCAACAGCCTCTAGGGAAAGGCTTTTGGGCTTCTCCCTGGCCTGAGCCAGCTGCAGGCCTTACTGGTTGTGTTTTGGTTTGGGTCTTAAATTTCTCCTTTTAGTTGAAATTCTTCCGATTCCACTGTGATCTCCTGGATCCAGAGTGGGCAGTAACCAGGGGGCGCTGACCCTCGTTCTAAGTCCTTCATCCCTATGCCCACCCTCGGGGCTTACTAGACTTCAGTGTACCCTCTCTCTCTCTTCCTTCCTCCCTTCCTCTTTCCTTCCCTCAGATCTGTCTCTCTCGCTTCGGTTTAGCGGGTCGTGACTATACCTCGCCGGGCACTCAATGTGAGCCTCCGGAAGGTCCGGCATCAGCCGCTTCTGCTGGGACCCCGCTGCCCCAGTTTGCCCCTGCGGCTGGCTCCCGGAGCGCAGGCCTCTGATCCGCTTGCTGCGGAGACTTAGTGGTCCAAAGCACCTACAATGGATTCTTCGCGCGCTCTGGACAATGTCGCGAGCCAGGAGCATCCGGCACCAGGAACCGCCAGCGGGAGTGGGGCCTGAGGGGCGCCGCTGGGACGCGAAGTAGGAACCTCAGCTCGGGTGGACGCTGCCCCTGGCGCTCCTGGGGGTTCTGCAGCAGCTAGGGCCAGACAGCCGCAGACAAGTCCAGCAGGTGGAAACGGAGAGATGGCATCCGACCTGTGCGAGAGAGTGGGAGATGTGAGGCCGCTGGAGGAGTTGGCAGCGAACAAGAGAGAGTTGTGTGTCGCGTTCACATGGCCACAACTCTAAACCATGCAGTTCTCTGGATCAGGGCCTCTGGACCGCTAGGGGTGGTGCTATAGAACTGCTGAAGTTCTCGCAGAGTGCCCAGACCCACACCGGGGAATCAGGTCTCGCCAGACGATAAGCGGAATGGCCTCGCACCTGCGCATCAGCCCGCAGACTCTGCGGACTCTCCCCGGGCGCCTGGAAGTGGGGCAGAGTCCGTGCAGAGGTCGCTATTCACTGCGTGTCTGTGGGGGGAAGGAGGCCCTGGTCAAGTTGCCAGGCATGCTCATTCCTCCGCGCAAACCTTCGGCAAAGACTTAAGCACCCCTCAGGTATCACAAAGTCTCAGCGGACTTACATCCCAGCCCTAAGAAGGAGTTGAGACTTCTAAAAATCTTAGACTCTCGAAGGCTCTCCTTATGTGAAGAGCCAGGTGGTGCCACGCAGCAGGTATTGGGGGGCAGACCAGGGTGAAATCGCTATCCAGCCAGATATCGAGATTTCAAACATTTGAAATCAACAAACAAAAAGGGAACAAGTTAAAGTATGTCTAGTCGTGGGACTTTTCACAAGATGCCAGCTGTGCAGAATTAAAGGTGTTTGAACTCTGTCTTTGTCTATCTTTCAAATCCTTCCCAGGAGATTTGAATTTAGAGTGAGTGACCACCCTAAAAGCCAGGATCCAGAGATCTGTTCATCTGAAGAAGCTCAGCTAGCTGATCATTAGTTTTTCCTGAGATCGCCTCATTTACTACGAGAGATCTGGTCCAGTCAGCTTCCTTTCCTGTGTGTAGACCCGAGTCACACATATTCCTGGGGACCATGGGAGGAGCGGCCCGAAATCTGTGTGCAGAAAAAGGAGCACTGTGGGTTGTCAAGTCGCAGCATTAAAATCCGCGACCCCAAGCAGCACAAACTCCCAAGTTCATTAAAATATTTCTCATCATGTATATTATTTTGATTCACATTTCATAACCCTTACTGCAAATATTAGTAACTTTGGCCACGGAAAACGAGCTGTACACTTTAGACTTAGAATGAACAAAAGCTAAAACTCAGAAGTAGGCACAACCGCAGGGCTCCTGGTGACTAAAGGGAAGACGCAGAAATTACATACCGACGTACAGCGTCGGTGTCCGCTTTCCTGGGACTGTCTCTTTTGTATTTAAACACCAGCCTTTTTCGAAATGACTCACTGGTTTGGAGAACCCCTGCAAACGCTGTCACCGGGACCGGCGGCCCAGCACAGTGACTGAGTGAGGCGAGGCGCTGGGCTACGCGCTGGGTCGACTTGGGGCTGCGCTCGCGCGCGCGCGCGCGCTAGCGGCGTGTGGTTAAGTTCCCGGCACAGCGCGTGGCTCGTGCCTCGGGCCTGCGTGGCTAGGGGTTGGCCCGCGCTCCTGGACGAGCCCACTGGAAGGACGAGCCCACTCCCTGGCCTTAACAGTGGCTCCCACCTGATCGGCCTCTCCGAAACCTGGTCTCTCTGACCGGCCTACCTTCTCACACCTGCGCTCTTGCCACCTGGAGTGGACCGAAGAGAGGTAGAATGGGCGGGTGACAGAGATCCCCTCCTGATAGTCCCCGGAGGCCTGCCTGGCAGGTAATGCTAAGACAGCCTCCTCTGGCCCCATCTCCGTGAACGGTGGCGCCCGCCTCCCACCTAGAGTCTTAACTTCACTTTTGAGATGTCCATCGTTCTTCCAAGGAGGTCTCCTCGGCCCCTTCCCCCTCCGAGTCACTCATATCCAAACCGAACGCTTTCATGTGTTTATTCAGCATTTTTACCGGCCTGATTCTGCTGTCTGTGCCGCTTCTGCGAAGACGTCAAACACCCATTTTTATTGTATTTAGTCACCCAGGTGGGGAGCCAGCCTGAGAGAGACGGCGGAAGGAGTTTCCTGGACTGCGCTGTCGCTCAGCGGCCCGCACCAACCACCACGCAGCTTGTCCTCGGGCCCGCCTCTTTGGGGGCGTGTCCACAGTGAGTGATAGACGGAGCCGCCCGGCCCTGCTCAGCCCAGCCCACGTTGCTGCTTAGATTGAAATGCAGAACTCAAGCCTCCTTCAACCGGGCACAGACTTCCTTTTACTCCTTCCTTTTGCACTCTCGCCGCCTCCTCCGGGGAAGACGCGGAGGCACCGGCGGTCCGGGGTCGCGACAGGCCGGCCCACTAAGGCCGTGAGAAAAGTTTCTTTTTGGGAGTGCGGAACTGGGGCCGGGTTGGTGTACTGCTCGGAGCAATGGGTGAGTGGCGGCGGGGGACACTGTCAGAGCCGGCAAGGGAGGGCGGGAGCGGGCGTGCGTGCGGGCGGGCGAGGGAGGGAGGGAGCGAGAGGGCGCGCGCCACTAAGCGCTCACACTCTCCTTATTGACTTTGCTCGTGTTCCTACAAGTTGTAGGAGCACGCTAAGGGTCAGCGGCGCATAGCAGTTCCGTCTGAACGTGGGCTACCGGGCTGCGGTTGATGCCATTTTCTGATTTTAAGAGGAGGGGGCTGCGGCGTCAGCGAGCCCCGCAGCCCCAGTAGCAAACCAAGTTTTGTTTCGCACGCGCGCACACATGCAAACCAAACAGGAGGAGGGAAAAACAATCCCTTCAGCTTCCCCTAGACTTTGTCTAACTGCGCGGGTCTCCAGGCGGGGCGCTGGGGATGGGGTGGGTGGGGAGAGGGAGCGGCCCAAGACCTTGAGCGAGGAGCAGACGAGAAGGAGCGCTCTCAGGCTTCTGGACCGATTTCCCCGCCTGCTCGGGAACCATTTGGACCCTCGGGACGGCTCCGCGTCTCCCCACTTTGACCGTGGCGGCCTCTCGCCCGGCAGGAACGAAGGGAGGGGGTCCGACTGCGCCTCAGCTGGGCTGTTTGGGGCCGCTCGGCCATGTTCGGGGACTGAATGGTTTGGGGACCCGCGGTTAGCCCCGGGAGAGCGCTTTCGCCCTGCCCGCGGGCGCGCACGGAGGCCGGGCGGCAGGCAGCTGTCCCAAGAGGCGGGTGCGCGTCCCCGCGCGCTCTGTGTTGGTCTTGCAGAACCAGCCTTCGGGGAGGTGAACCAGCTGGGAGGAGTGTTCGTGAACGGCAGGCCGCTGCCCAACGCCATCCGGCTTCGCATCGTGGAACTGGCCCAACTGGGCATCCGACCGTGTGACATCAGCCGCCAGCTACGGGTCTCGCACGGTTGCGTCAGCAAGATCCTGGCGCGCTACAACGAGACGGGCTCGATCTTGCCAGGAGCCATCGGGGGCAGCAAGCCCCGGGTCACAACCCCTACCGTGGTGAAACACATCCGGACCTACAAGCAGAGGGACCCCGGCATCTTCGCCTGGGAGATCCGGGACCGCCTGCTGGCGGACGGCGTGTGCGACAAGTACAACGTGCCCTCGGTGAGCTCCATCAGCCGCATTCTGCGCAACAAGATCGGCAACTTGGCCCAGCAGGGTCACTACGACTCGTACAAGCAGCACCAGCCGGCGCCGCAGCCGGCGCTGCCCTACAACCACATCTACTCGTACCCCAGCCCCATCACGGCGGCGGCCGCCAAGGTGCCCACGCCTCCCGGCGTGCCCGCCATCCCCGGCTCGGTGGCCCTGCCGCGCACCTGGCCCTCCTCGCACTCGGTCACCGACATCCTGGGCATCCGCTCCATCACCGACCAAGGTAGGGGCTCGGAGGCCGGGCGTGTAGATGTGCGGAGTGCACCCCCCGCAGCGATCCCAGGGTCTGCGGCCTCCGGGCCCGTGTCTGTCCCACCACCTGAGGCTTTTTTCCTTTGGAAACGTAAGGAGTCTTCCCAGGGGGTGTCCTGATCTCATTAACTCGAAACTCATGCCCCTCGTTTCCTTGCCACACACAGTCTCCTGCCTCATCTCAAACTACCAGACCCATAACATCCCGCCATCCCCAACACATGGTTCGCATTTTCCACCCTCCCCCGCCTCTCGCGCCGCAGCCGCCTCAACCGGCCTGGCTCGCTCGGAGACGCGTTCGGGGCCGGACTTGGGGTGCAGCCCGGGAGGCCCGAGCCTGTTTGGGGCGGCCGGCTGCAGACGCCGCTGCGGGCGGCTTGATCCGGGATCAGATGCGGCCGCGAGGAGCTCGGCGCGCTGTGGAAATTGTAGTATTCTTCTCGGATTCTGGCAATCAGGCCAAATTTGCTCAGGCAGGAAGTTCAAATGTCACCTAATTGGTTTCATTCTTATGCTTCACTTCATTTTCCTCGGAAACCGAGGTCCCCAAGTTACTACCAAGTAACTTGCATGTAACTCATTCCCGGAAGAATTCATTCTCTCTCTCCTCCCCCCCAACATTCTGTTTTTACATGAACAGATTTCACTAATACATATCTTGGCAAGAGAAGTGGCATCAACCACTTGGGCGAGGGAGACAAAATGCAAGGCGATTCCATGCCGTCTTTCTACCGCTTTTTCCCGTGTTCCCTGAGCTTGCCGCTTTCCTTTGGGGCCCCCAAGTCCCCGATGATGCGAGTGGACGTCTATCTAGTTCCTGCACGTTTTTAGCGGGGCCACCCCACACCTCACCGTTCCTTTCCTTTCTCACCCCTGACCTTGCCTTGTCGTGAGCGTCTTTTCTGCGTGATCAGAACGATTCCCTGAGCCCTCCTGCCCGGTCCGGCTTCCGCAGGAGACCTGAGTTTGTTTTCTTTTACTAAGTTGTTAAAAAAAAAAAAAAAAAAAAAGGCGTTAACTTCTTTCTTGGTAGAAAGCAAATGCCCTAAGAGGCAGAATTTAAATGATTACATAGTCGACTTTCTTCATTTCTCAACCCAAGGTTTTAAAAGCGCAGAGGAAAAATTAAATAGGAAAGGGAAAATAGTTCTGGTAATTATTTCCTGCCTTTCTTGGTTGCCACCACATTGGCACAATTATCCTAAGTAATTAAAGCAGGATTCTGATTTCTCATCTTCTTGTTTTCTGACTGCGAATTTACAAGCGCTCAGTTTTGTCTTCTTCGGAGCGAGTCAGAGCTTTAGTTGGAGAGAGTTTGCCCTTGATTTATAGGATAAACTGACCTCACTGACATTTAAAGGAAGCCCCTGTTCATGGGAAAGTGTGAGATCAGCAGAAATGGGGGCTCACAGGGGAATCTCAATTTCTTAAGATAACTTCAGGCTTGCGCCCACCGACTGCCTTTTGTCTGGGAAGGCAAAGAGAGACAGGCAGCTCTGGACCCAAACACAGATTCCTGGTGCAAATAGGAATCCATTTAATTCTTGGAGGGGGGGGAGCATAGTGACAAAAGGCTGACAGAATTGAAAAGAAAACTTTTCTTGCCTAGGGATCCTGCAACCAGACCAAATGTCAGTTAGGAAATGTTTGAAGTATGGAGAGGAGCAGCTGACTCCTCGTAGATATTGTTGTTGATTTTGGACACCAACTTTGAACAACCTGGTTTCTGACTAATCTAGGAATATGAAATGATCATTTCTACAAGATGATTACTGTGTCGGATGGAAGCTAGCTATAGTGACTTGTTAAAAATTAAGCTATAGTGGCTTTGTCAAACTTCGCTCCTCCACCCATGGGACCCTAAAATGAAAATATATTGCTTGTAGCCTTCAAATAGCTCCTTTTGGAAATTATACCTGGGCACTGAAAAATGTCAGTGACTCAGTATGCACAAACCTACGTATTCTAGTAATCTGTGTACACCATGCAATTTTCTTTGCATCTTCATCAAGTTCAGGAAGAATAACTCATGGTATCACACTGTAACACTTAATTCTACTTTCATTTTCTTAAGCGTTAATTTCATTTTCTCTTTTTCGTATGCATTTTTAAAAGCCCTGTCTCTATAACCCTGCCACTGACACCCATGGCATGAATAATGGTCACTACACCATTCGTTTTTGTCACGTGCACATATCAGCACATATTTAACGTGTAGCCACAGAGAACCCAGGGGGGTCCCTTGCACACACAAAGCAGAATCTACGCATGTATATTCTGCATGCGTATTGTGGGCATCGTTTAGTTACTTGTTTGCAAAGGTCTTTGCAAGTCTTCTTGGGTTGACATAAGTACCAGATCCCCACAGTGTAGTGAGAGCACTTTGGGATGTCTCTGAGCAGCAGAGGCAGCACCTTTAGGTCAGACTCCCCCAATCTCTCTTTTCAAGTGAGTCCTAGATCTTTGTCAACCCTGGTTGGCCTTGGGTTAGGACTGAGGAGGTGGAGAATGGCCTGACCAGTCTCACGAGCTCTTTCCTCGATTTGGGTTTCTACCACCCATTTCCGCGTGGAGTGAGGAGGGATGGAGGGAAATCAAGGGCTGATTGAAAAATAAGAAATTAAAAAAAAAAAAAATCTTCCCTCAGGCGTGGGTGACAGAATTCGGGGAGGCCTACTCAGGCGAGCAAAACTTCACCAGGCCCTGGACTGGAAGCAGAGGAGGCCGCGGCTGGACCCCGCGCCCCTGGGGAGGCCTTGGGCGGGGCGGACCCGAGGTCTGAGCTCTCATGCTCTCGGGTCGCGGGTTCAGGTCCTGTCTCAGGAGGGGGACGCGCGCGGCTGGGCTTCCAGCCTGACACCTTCTCCTCCTCTCCAGGAGTGAGCGACAGCTCCCCCTACCACAGCCCCAAGGTGGAGGAGTGGAGCAGCCTGGGCCGCAACAACTTCCCTGCCACCGCCCCGCACGCGGTGAACGGGCTGGAGAAGGGAGCCTTGGAGCAGGAAGCCAAGTACGGTCAGGTGAGGAGGCGAGGGCCAGGCCAGGTGGGCTGCGTGGCAGCGGGGATTTGGGCGATGGAGTACCCAGGATCCCAGGATCATTTCTGAGCTTCGGTCGAGAGAAGCCCAGGCCCGCGGTTGCTGACACGAGCCGGGGCCCCGGTTGATTGGGAGGGAACAGAGGTCCGGCCTCCCGAGGCAGAGCGGAGGCCTCGACCCCCGCCAGGGTCCCGGGGCGCTCGCACAGCGCGCGGGGTCAGGGGGCGGCGGCCCCCCCGAGGCGTGGCCCTGGGAAGCGCCTCTAAGCCTGCTTGGCCTTTGGGGGCTCGGGGAGGCCTCGCCTGAGCCCTAGTGGCTGCTTGCCTTGAGGCTAGATTTAACCAAAAAAAGGCGCTTCCGAAAAGGCTGGGCCTCGCGGCCCTGGGGTCTCCACGCCAGCGGGTCGCGCGCCCAGGGTCGCGCCCAGCAGGACTGCGCTGCGGGCTCCTGGCGCTGGGACATTCCCCGCCGTGGAGCTCAGAAACAGACAAGCGCGGCTCGTCTTGGAGAGGGGCGACCGATAAACGTAATGAGGTTACCATTTCCCGATTAAAGGTCACGTCGTCATCTCCCAAGGGAGGTTAGTAAGAAAACCTCAAATTATACGGACTGGCTGTGGACCGTTTAATTTTTCTTTCCCTCCTTCCCTCCCCCAACCCTCCAAAAGAAAATTTAAAACACTCGTGTTTTGCTGGGGGTTTTTCTCCCCTGAGAAAAGCCAAGCAACCACCGCCACAAAAGCCCAAGAGTGTTGAGTCTAAATGCATCACCATGTTGGAATCAAGAGTTCAAAACTCTCAAAAACCGGAACTTAAGGCAGCGTGAGGTTTCCCTGAGCAGACCTGGGTAGGTTTGCAGTTTTTTTTTAAAAATGGTTAAACCTATTTAATTATCCATTTTGGTTTGCAAATTTCTTAATCTCAAACTCCAATACCAGAGCTTCAAACTACACAGTTTATGTTTTATTATTTTGAAGTCTTGAAACGTTTGATGTTTACTTGTCTGTCAAAATCAGCTTTTGAAATTAATTGAAACATGTTACTCTTATTCAGTTGGAAAAAAAATCCTAGTCATCATTTTTTCTAACAAATCCTGTTTCCATGTCCTCTTGTCTCTTGTATTTTGTTGAAGTAGAGTTAGAATACATATCAGTAACTCTCTTGTAGCAGAAATACAGAAAAAAAGAGAGTCATTTTCATTAGTGTGTTTCCACTGTAAAGAATACCAATAAGAAATTATATGAAAGTCTGTTATTTTCTTTTACTAAATGGCCCACCCTTAATTCTTAATTCGCAAAGAAAAAATAGTGTAGTACAATGGTTAGGAGGTACGATCTCGGGCACTATCACTTCTTCAGCAAGTTATTTAAAGTTTTAGAACTTCAAATGCTTCATCTTTTTAAATGGGGAAATGATAGTCTCAACCTCAAGAGATGTTATGAGTATTCAATGAGATAGTGCAACCTCATAGCACATAATAAGCATTCATTAAATATTACCTATAAGTGGCAGTTAGAGGATGACTTTTAAAAACAAGCAATATTTAGGAGAATATACTTTGTTCCAAGAGCCCATAGTAAAAAACAAAACAAAACAAAACTTCAAGGCATTTTGTTACAAACAATAGAAAGAGTGTATATAAAGTGCCTAACATAATAGCAAGCATTTAATAGGTGCTCAGTGCTTTTTATTAGGTCATCATTTCTTGGAATAATATTGTGAAGCATAGAATTGAAAAAAAAAGTATCTAACTTCCACATGGGGTTGATGAATCCAGTTTACATATAAAACAGCCTCATAATCCAAAAAACTTTTATAGCTATTTATATTTTTATTCCCTTGAATTATACATCTAGCATTTAAACTTGTTTAGAAATTTGTAATACACTTCTAAACTAAAATGACAGATTATTTAAAATAAAATTTTAAAACACAGTTTAAAATAATCTATTTTCTGATCATTATATTGGGTAACATTTTATATGCCGAATCACAAATTATCAGATTTTTAAAAGCAAGTAATTAAAGGGAAAAGTGGCCAAATAAATATTGCTCTAAATTCTTAGAAAAAACAAGTTTCTTTCCTAAAGTATAAAGATATTTATATCATACTTACATTTGCAGAGTTCTTAATTGCAATGTGTGAATCTTCTGCATGCCATGTAGTTAGATAATTCAATAATGTAAAACTTCAAGAACTGAAAAGTTTCTAAGCACAATGTAAATCACTAGCTACTCTATTATAATCATCAAAATAGTGCTTAGTGCTGAAGATGTGCTAAGTAGGCACATAAGCTTAGGCTGTGTCATTTTTGGAGCAATTTTGGACTTTAGACATTTATTTCATTGAGGGCAAAATTGTCTATTAATACTTGCTCATAAACAGGAAAGGTAAACTGTGTTGTACTCATATGTCCATTTCTGTTACCAACATACAAAGGGAAGATTTATCTTTTAAAGTTATTTTTCAAAATGTTATCAGCATATTTCAGCCAAAATGTAAACTCAGGTAACATGTTTGGAAAACATGTTTATATTATGGACAAAACTTGAAAGTCTTTGGCCAAAATATCTTAAAAATTTTGCCCACAATACTTTCAGGGCATTTTTAGTTGTTATTAACTAGTACAGTATTATATGATGCCAGTTTAGTATATAAAGGAGGAAATCAAGAATTCAGAATCATAGAGCTTAGAACATATTTTCCCAAAAGACAACTGTAAAATTACCATAGGGCTGAACTGGCAACTGATTATAGATACTATTGATTACTGTAATCTAGGGTTTCTATTTTCAGCTTAAGCTGCAAAGAAAGATTCCCAGTAATTACCATCATATGCACATTTCAGCTATAAACACACCTATCTTTTGTTTCAGGAAAATTAGCTTAAAATATTCAAACTTGTCTTACACATGAATATTATGGTGTATTACAATAATTAATATTTTACTGTGCCAATCGGAAGTCTTTATTGTCTATATCTGAGGACAGGATATTTATTTGTTTTGGCTTTTTTCACTCACTTTTTCTATTAGGCTAGAAATCCCTAATCTTACTTAATTCTGAATGCAACAATGTTCTCTGATTTCAAATGACTGGTTCTTTTCTGTTGACAGCATAAAACCTCTATTGAATATAATTGAAATGGCAAAATAACTTTAGATAGAGAATCATAGGGATTGGAGTATTTCTGCCCTTTTGCATGGTACTTAATGAATCAAATGCTTCATTTAATTCAAAAGTTTATAGATAATTGTATAATATGGAAACATTTCTACAAATGGGCACCTTTTCTCAGAAGAAAACACATTGCATATCTGGCATTCTAATAAAAGTAATTTGAGTGACAGATTTATATGCTGTATCTTCATTTTGGAATTGCAAATATTAACTCGGATGGCAAGTTTAATATGACATTAGCTATAAATTGAGATGTGAGAAATAGAGAATCGTTTATGAATACTTGTACATGTACTTTTAAAAAGTTCAGATTTAAACAAATTATGAAAATAGTTGAATTTAAAGACAACTTAATTTGAAATTCTTATGAAGCATTTATTTGTTCATTGTATTTGAAATGAAGATGGTATTTTAAAATACTGAATGTAACTTTCTGGTGTCTTATTTTTAAAAATGGCTGTCCTTGTGGCCATTCTGTTCTTGTGAAGATATAAATGAAATTGCACTACATTTTTCTTCATATCCAATAAAATTAATTTTTGTCAGATAATTTGTAATTTATTGAGAATGAAATCATAGGCAAAGGTCAATAGAATCTTTGAAATTCATAATATTATTTATTACAAAAAACATTCTTTGATCTGGTTATATTTTAACCAGTAGTATGAAATTAATGATCATATGTCAGCAAAGTGTGCCATATAAAATAGTGGAAAAGGTAATTTAAAAATGCTGAAGGCCACATCAATTTTAATAATATTTTGGAAAATCATAAAATTTAGAAAAGTTTTAAAATAGCAGCTTTCCATTACCAGAGACATTTAGATCTACAATATGATAACTAAGCAGAATTAAACTCCTTTTGGATAAATGTTGAGACCCTATTTATAACCATCATTGCATTTTATCAGATATGACTTAATAGGCCACTGCATAATGAATTAAGGGAAAAATGACATTCAGAAAAATGATTTCACCAAAAAAGAAAATCTTGTTTATTTTCAGATTTGAAATATTTACTTGTTTATGATATCATGGTTGAAATTCTAGGAGAAGTACATCTCTATTTGTGGTTAAGTCTACTTTATCATAAAGCCAAGGTAAACTCATTTTGTCGTAAGGGAGGACCAAGTAGAACTGATAAGCAAATGACAGATTGTGGGTAGAAGACCTGGCACTGTTTGCATTTTCTTTAAGAGAGGAAATATTGAGCAGACAATTCCCAGAATTTGAAGAATATTCTATAACCTATAATATTCTGCCAGACAGTTATCATACCGGCTTTTTCATGCTCACAAGTATTTGGATATTATTGTATTTCCATTGTCTTGGTAGGGGGTGAATAAATGGAACAACCATAAATCAAATAATGAAATGGTTAGGTTAGAACTTTTATTTACTTTTGTCAACAGTTTTATCCATTTTGCTTGCTTAAAGTATAATACTTATTCTGTGATAAAGGGTGCCTTCCTTTTTGTTTTGTTTTTAAAGCAAGAGTATCATATCTTTGCTTTCACAAACTTATACTAACTTAGTATACAAATGATAATGAAATGCTTATTATGTATCCTGTTTAGTGGGAATACAAGATGATTAAAGCAAATCCTTTTCCTCAAACAGTGTGCAATTGGATCTTCTGCCAATACAATTTCTCAACATAGTCACTAAAGTTATTTTGCATTTAGATCAAATGCAATTAAATAGAACAAATGAAATGAAAACTCACTTTCATTTTTCCTGTGATAACCTTAATCAGAACTACACTGCATCTTATATATTTTTCTAGACTGTTTCCTTTAATGTCAATGTGATGAAGTCTGTCTTTTCTTAAAAGTATTCAACAAAGCAAGTAACTTACTTTTTCTGGAGTATGCAATTTAGTTTATTTTGCTTTATGTTAATACATCTCATTCTCAAAAATAGAAGATAGTTTGCCATAGGGAGCACCCTTGCACAGTTCTTTCAGAGGAAGGAATTCTCATAGCTTTCATGGAATATCCACATGACAAAGGAGTTAATGGATTGAAGTCTTATTTATGGAATCTTTAGGTAAAGTAATTTTCAAAAATGAGATTTCCATTATATGCCTATTGCTGGGGTTTCATTTGGAAAATTTGTTTACTCTTCCCTGGGGATTCCATATGTTGGTTGATTTATAAATCATATTTACAATCCAATTAAGTAGAGTAATTTAGCATGTTTGCTCCCGCTATATTTATAGTGTACATTTGGTAGTCTCTACTCAGCCTAACTAGCTTTTCAGATTAATTACATGCCCTTCACTGAAAACATTAAACAGATTTGGGACATTTAAGTCATGTACTCTTTTACTGGAAAGAATAAACAAACATCAATGCTACCTGTAGTTGTTTTCCTTTGCGGTGGAACATTTTACTCTTTCAGTGATTGCTTCAGAAATAACAATTACTTTACTCAGTAGAGATTTATATCTTTTACTAATGTCATGTTTCAAAATTAATAGTGAGAAAATTGATGTGTTTATTGAGTCACTAAAATGAATAAATAGTGAAGGTGGCAGGAGGCAGGTACGTTTTAAAGCCTGTTTGTTCTCTCATCTTGCTTGCCCCTTTTTGTGCATTCGTAAATCTGAACTTAGAAAGCAAAAAGTAAAATTACAACACCCCCCTGCCTCCTCCCAAACTAGCTCATAATTTAACCTGAGGGAAAGCTAAGAACTGTTTTTATACTGTTTAAGTTAAAGATTTCTATCTTTTTTTTTTTTAAAAGCAAACACTTTAGCCTCTCTTTGCCTTTTTCTACAAGATGAAGTCAACTTTCTCCAAGCTTCTCTTCTGACCCTTTCTTCTGCAGTAAAAAGAGATTGCATCACTAAGATGACACTAAATAAATATTGTGGATCTTAGAGAACTTTGAAATGTTTAATACTAATAAGAATAATGACATAAAGCAAGTTTCTGTTTTAAGTATGAGAAATTGGACAAATATGGAAAAAATTAGTCATTTTTTTTTTTTTGCTCTTGACAAACGAATGTAATCATGGGATAAGTAAGGCACCAAAAGGTAACACAGACCTAAACCCAATGTTCTGCCTCCCCCTAAATTCTAGGAGCATTATCTAAGATAAAAGTACAGTGTAGCATGGTTTTTTTTTCTTTTTTAAACCACACTACTCTTTTATTCAATGAAATATCCTTTCTTTAGCATGATATTGAATCAAATACTGACTAAAAGCCCAGAGAAATTTCTGCAGATAAACCAGTGAAGAGAATGCATAGTATACATGATTGCCAACATAATCACTCCATGGAGAGGAAAGGGGAGAGAAAAGGAAACAGAATTAAGAACAAGTTAATTAACTAACTTGTTAACTTGTTAATATTAATGAATTAATTCATCCCTAATAGCATGGTTTTTGAGGGCTATATTACAGGAGGAACATCTCTGGGTAAAAAGAATTGGATCCAGGTAAGGCAGGTGTGGATATTTGCAACAGAACAGCTGAAGAGCACTAATAAAGGGGACACATCATCAAAGAGCAGTTGTTCCAAAGGCAAGGCTGTGAGGAAAGGAAAGTTGACTAAGAAGAATTTCAGAGAGAACTGAAATTCTGTATGATAGATAAAATACAAAGAAAAAAGAATGGGTAGGAAAAATTTAGCTGTGATGAAAAATAGAACTCACCAACAGATATGTTCTGCTAACTAGAACATTGTTTTTGTCATGTATAATATTAAATCTTTTAATCTTATGTCCTTGTAAAATCTTGAGCAAAGGATTTCATTATTTTAAGAGTAATTTTCATCAAAACATCTTTATTTTGTTATTCTCAGTGCACATTGACATCAATGGTATAAAATATTAATAATACTAGGATGGATGAGGCCAAATATGTTGTGAACACCTTTCCATAACTGAATTGAAATGATTCCTTTCCCAACTAATTTCTCATAGATCATTAAGCAAATTCTAAAGAAAAATGATTAGAACTATAATCTCCATGCAAATTGATAATTCCCCTGCAATTTGATAGTTGATAGTTCTTTATCTTGATACTCATCTTCTAAGAGTCTTAAAGTGTGTCTCCTTTGAGACATAATTAGCCATTCCCAGAAAGGTACAAAATTGTTTTTTTTTTGAAGCTAAGAAACAGATGAGGATCTAACATAAGAATTGGGTTATAGGAAAGGAAAGAACTTGTTGCCAGATGTTATCTCAAAAGATGCTCTAGCTTGAGATTAATTGTGACTATCTTTTAACTGTCCAGGAAAAACAGCATGATATGTTACAGAGGATCCTGCATCAGAGAGGGGTGATAAACTCTTTTAACACATGGCCCTTGACTTGTTAAATTCCTTCTTCTATATCCTTGTATAAAAAGAGAATGAGATTTCATTTATATTCAACAGTGTTGGGCAATAGTTTCTTTATTAAAAAATATGGCAGCACCATTCTTTGGGGCACTTAACATACATTTTAATTTCAATGGAACATTGTGTTGTATTCATGATACACTATCTGTAACTATGATAAATTCAACGGTTTATAATGAGCTACAATTAATTATCTTTATTACTCAGTAAAATGTGTTGCATATTTCTTGGTGCCTGGGACATAGGACACACTCAAGAAACTTTAGTTTCCTTTCTCCTTCCCCATTTTTCAAAGATCAGACATTGACTAACAGAACAAAAGGTGTGTGGTCTTATAGTCCAAAGATGCAGGTTAACCCGTCTCATTTTTTTTTCTTCTCATTTTTAATTTTGTCAGAAATCCAAGAGCAATGTTAAATCACCCCCAAGTATATATTCTACTTTGTGTGTGTGTTTGTGTATATGTATAAATATACTATAAAACTACTCTGCATTGAGAAAATAGTTTTTGAGACCCCACCATTGCATTCTCATAGATGTGGAAGTGAAAATCATAACCAAATAAATTAAATTAGAAAATAATTTCTACTTATTTGGAATATTAATTGGAATTCCTATTTATTATTGGAATTGAAAAAGTATCTAACATATGTCCTATTAACAATTAAGAACTAAGGATTAAATTGATTTTTCTAATAACATTCTAGAATTTACATTATATTTTCACTAGGAAATAAGTTGATATGTTAGTTCATTCATATCACTAACAGGAATCAGGATTTACTCTTTATTTCTAAATAGTGTAGAAATTGAGGGGAAAAAATTAGGCTACTTGAATAAGGGTGCCCAATGTTCATGCCAGAATCAGGATTAGAAATCAGGGTGTTTTTGGTGTTGTTAATAGTTACGATACCAACAATAACTTATTGGATGCCAAGAGAGCACTGGTTTCTAGGCAGGCTTGCCTGCCTGGGCTGCTGCACTTCGTTTGCAAACAAAGATTTTATATCGAAATTTATTTCAAGAGATTTATCCATGTGACTTTTAAAAACTTACATCACAGGGCCCCAAAACTTTGCAAGCAAATTTTCTAAATTCAAAACTATGCATATGCAGTTCTTTTATATTTGGAAAGACAGTTTCTTTACTTTTTGATAAATTGGCTTGGGGATGGGAGACGTCCAATCTTCATTTAAAAGCCCTTCCGGGACAAAGTGCGTGGTTTTGCGTATCTTTTGTCCAACAGGCATTTTCAACATGGTGTCTTAAGATATGGCCCATTTTTATTTAGCAAAGGTTGTGCTCATTTGGAGCTTCGAACGTGACAGCCCAAACTCTGTGCCTGTCTTCAGTGAAAATGAAAGCTGAATCAACCAGGCCCTCACAAATACCTCAACAAAAGAGCCAAACAAAACCCAAGTACCAGGAAGGTTGACAAGAAGATGTGGACAGCTGAGATTTGAAGAGTATTTAATCGCCATTAATTCTTTCCTCACCGTGCACTTCCTTCCTTCACTTCCAAACAGCAAAAGCAAATACTGTGAATTGTCTGGTTGTAGCTTCCGCAAACCTTTTGTGGAAAGAATAATATGTTACCTTTTGCCATGATGTTTGTTTTAGTAGCAAGACTGTGAATGTCTTTAGAATCTAATAAAGCTGAAATCCAAACGAAAATCAGAAGGAAGAGTGAGAATACTGTTAGCTGACTCGGACTTACGTTCCACCTCTTTCTCAGAACCTGTGAAATGTCGACTACTGTAATGTGATAATTTTTCACCTCTTCTCTTTTCTTCCTCTCAGGCACCAAATGGTCTCCCAGCTGTGAGCAGCTTCGTGTCAGCCTCCAGCATGGCTCCCTACCCTACTCCGGCCCAAGTGTCGCCTTACATGACCTACAGCGCCGCTCCTTCTGGTTACGTTGCTGGACATGGGTGGCAACATGCCGGCGGCACCCCGCTGTCCCCCCACAACTGTGACATTCCCGCGTCGCTGGCATTCAAGGGAATGCAGGCAGCCAGAGAAGGTAGTCATTCTGTCACCGCTTCCGCGCTCTGATGGGAAATTCCGTCTCCGGCAGCTTCACCCGGGTCTTCCCCTCTCAACACATCCTCCTCCCCCCGTTCCCAGGTCTCAGCCCACCCCTCCTGCCCGCCAGCCCTCCTGCCTCAAAAACTGGCTGTGCGGACTCACATCCTTTTGTGCTGATGACACTAACATATTTCTTGCCACAGCTTTTCTCTCGCAGAAAAACTGACATGACTTTAGGATTTAAAAACAAAAAGCAACGTTAAGGATTGAATGAGACATTTGTGTTGCGCACACTGTCTCAACATAGCGAAGAAACCTACACCCCTCAAAGGGCTTAAGGAACTTTTAAAACTAGTCTTTGGTTAAACCACACGTGTATATTTATTCTAAATCAACCCGAACTTTTGAAACGTGCAATTGTTGAGATTTTGAAAAATCAATAAAGGAAAATACATATAGAAAAAACTTATGCTACACCCTCTAATCAAATATGGTAACCAAGTAAGCCTTAATTCATCATTAGGAAACCAATCAATAATTGACTTGTTTGAGTGATCCTTTATTTTTAAGAGATGACCTATTTTGTTGAAAAATATGTGTAGAACCCAAGTAATATCTGAATTTAGCTCCTTCTGGCGTTTTGACTTGGTTCCAAATACAATAATGTTTATATTTTCTATCACTTTGTAAATATGGACTCTGGATGGTGCATTTGTGTCTTCATTCCATAAGATATCCCCCTCCCCCCAGCCCTACCCCTCTCTATTTTTTCTTTCTTTTTTGCAAAGGTGACTTTCTGGCAACGTCTTTGTCTCTGGTGGTGGGCTGCTCTGGCTCCTGGACCTGGACTTGCCCCCAGATTTTGTGTGGGCAGTGAAAGCTTCAACATCTCATGAAGGACACTTTTTTTTCCCCTGCAGCAAAGGACACACACACACAAAAACAGATAAAAACAAGCCAGTCTCTCGTTTTGTCTCCTAATCAAACAACATACATGCCAAGCATAAAAGGCAAGAGGGTGAAAAATATCTGAACAAGAAGGCTCTAAAGGAAGTCACTTAGAAACTTAAGTTTAATGTGAAATGTTTTGCAAAGACACTTAAAATGAACTTTATGTTAAGAAAACCACTGTGAAACTAAATTGTACTGTTATTGTTGGCTTACCTGTGTGTTCAGCAATCTCAGCCCAACATTATGTTGTAATTTAAAGAAAATGGAAAATTCTGCTCTAATGAATGTAACAATGGCTTGCTGTGAAGTTTACATTGTTGTACAGAAGCATGTTTCACATGTAGGTAAACTGGTGGTGGTATTAGAAATACAAATACTATTTAATTTTAACACATTTCTTTCATTCATTTCTGAGATTACAGGACACAGTTTAACTGATAAGCCTTTCTAGACCAATTTTTGTTTCCACTTTAATGTTAATAATAGAGCTGTGGGGTATATCTGTGTGTGAGCGTGTGATTATGTGTTGTATTGTAAACAATTGATTTTCTTGGGCAAAATTTTACCATTTTTATCCCTTCTATTTAGGAAGTTCTTTCCGCTTGGCAATATAGGCTTAAAATTTTTTTTTAGAACATTGGTACAGTTCATCTATTGGAAAATTAATATATTGAGGGTTTTTTTGGTATTATTTCTGTGCAATAACTAAAAGAGCACCTCACTAGGTATGGACGTTGAAGATGCATTCAGTAGATGACTTTGATTTCTTCCTGTCTGTGCTGTGCACAGCCCGCGTGGCAACGCAGTTCCGCCACATCAGTTTCATGGCTTCACTTAAAACTCAGATGTCTAGATTAGCTAGGTTTTCAAATCACTAGGATGTAAAAGTAAACACATTTCTGACACACAAGCTATGTTCGAGTAACTGCTTTTCTCTAACAGCAGATATCTGATAGAGAGCTTTGAACTGCATATATTTCTAAAGCAATTGAAATTCAGTGCTACAAACAGAGGATTATAACTTCAGGAGAAGAATAAGCAGAAGGAGCAGATGAACTCTCAGGGCCATAGTCTTCCTTTGATCTTGTAAAACTCCCATTGACATCTGGAGTTCTCAGTCTGGTGAGAAAATAGACTATAAACTGAATGGAACAAAGATCCAATCCAATATTTTGGTGGAGACTTTAAAACCATATCATACAGGGACTCTCCTGTCGTCCAGAAAAACTGACATAAGGTACAGAATTATTCTTTATCAAATGTTTTTAGTTGGCTACTAGAAGTCTTTAAAAATATTGTTTGTATGGAAATGAAACTAAGTATTATTTTCTTTATCTAAATTAAGAAGTCTCTTGTTATTATGCTATTTATAATTTTTTTTCCAGTTCTTGTATTTTAAAAAATTGAATATTAATGGTATCAAAGTTTTCTTTTTTTTCTCCCCCTTTCCCCTCCAGGTCTTTTCTTAACAACAGTGAATTCACATGGAGTAATTTTAAAAAGACAACAATTTGCTATTCAAAGCAAATTATGCTCTAAAACCACTTTTAAAAATATGAGAAGGAAAACGGGATGAGATATGGGGTTGGGACTGCTGAATTTTTAAAGATTATTATTATTGGTTGATGTTAACATATTTCCTCTGCTTCTCAGAGGGTAAAAGTGTTGTTTTCAAATTGGCAAATGCACGCTTCAGAAATCCTTTCCTCTCTCATCCACATGGAGAGGTTAAAGGTTCGATTTCATGGGCTCTATGCAGGCAGTACTCTCACAGGATGCACGAGTATTACCTGCAAGGATAGCACGCAGTTGTGCAACCAAGACATATTCTTATTTCTCTTGCTTTTTTATAAGTGACCCTCTTATTGAATATGGGCTGAAATATAAATTTGAAAAACACGGTTGAAAAGGATGTACAACAGAAGGCTGTGTATGTATATACAGTATGTCAAAAAGCCTTTTATTTTTATACTTCAAATGCTCTAAATTAATAAAAAATAATAATTACTATGTTATCTTTTACTTTTTATTTTCAAAATGCTTTAGCAAACTAGCCCCACAGTAGAAGTATCTCATAGCAGTAATGAAGAACAGGTGTCATCTGGAATGTGCAGATATTTTTGTTGACCTTAGCTACTGAATTAACATTATGTTAGGATACAGACATAAAATCAAGATTGGTTATGTCAAGACCAAGGAGATATTTTTGGAGATACATGTTAATATAGTAATCTTTGGAAATGCTAAGAAGGTATTTCTATTTTGAAACATTTTCCCCTCCATCATTCATAATACTGTAGGCTACAGACTTCACAGCTGAAGCTGTCATTCAAAACTAATAAACTGGAAATATAGTTTTATTCTACACATTATTCCTAAGAATGTCACAGGTAGGAGCTCTGAACAAAGGTATTTGGATGCAAATACAGGTGGCACAGATGGGTCCAAGGAGTCCTTCCAATTTGCGATTTAACATGAAAATATTTCAGCAACAAAACTTGTCTTCAAAGAGAACTATATGAAGGAAAGTAGTTTAATATAATTTCATGTTTTCTCTTTGTAATAAAAGACTTCAGATATCATGATCTAAAAATACTGACTTAACAGCGTTTTAACATTCTTTTTAAAACAATGTTTAAAAATACCTGTTTAAACAAGTGTGAGATGTAAAGCAGAGTTAGGGAAATATAGCTGAGATATAAGAAAGCCAACAGATTTACATTTTAACATAGTACCCATAAAATTAAACATTTTTAAAAGGTCATTTTAGTATACTTTTAAAACATTTTCCTTGTGGTCTTTAAATATCATTTATGGACGAATTTAATTCCTTATGAAAACTGTTTAAATTTTGACTTAACTTTCTTTTTTTGCCCAGCCTTTGTTTGAATAATTCTTAAAGAACTGGCCACAGAATGATTTATTTTCAAGAATTTACTTTAAGCATTTCTAGACCTCTTAGAAAAAATAATGATTAATATAATGAATTTTCATTGTTAAGCAGTGTAAGAGGAATGTAGGTGACAAAATGTGTATATCACCTTTATGAAATATATTTGATATCTGTGCTATTTTTCTATATTCAGTTTACATACTTATTGCTTCACATTGTTTTTCTTCTCATGGTTTTTTGTATATGGCTAAAACTATTATCTCAAATTGTATGAAGATTATTTTTAAAGTATCAAAACAGGTTTTGTTCTTGAACAAACTTTTTCCCCTTTCGTGACTATATGCCCAGCTTAACCGATGGATAGTCTCTCTTCATGGTGTTGCATAGCAAATATCCATTATCTCAAGGGGGAAAACACTTCCTAGGCAATCACCAGTTCTCCTGAAGCCATGAATAGGTGTATTCATAAACCAGCAGCATCACTGCACCACCTAGAAAAGAATAGAGTTGGTTTTTATTGCAAATCCTGTGGAATAGCGTTGACTTTTCCACTGGGTTTCTGAATCCCCGATGTCCCACATAGCTTTCAGGCACGGGCTGCTTGGGAACATCAGTTCTCAAGCTCTAATACAAAGATATAAAACAATTGTGGAAACATTTCAGGGTAAAATTCAGACCATCTTGAGTCTCCAAATACATTTTTTCCCCATGAGTTTCATCATCAGATTCTTTTTCAGACATTTTAAATTTTAATCAATCAATTAATATAGTCATATTTAGTCATGTAAGGGCATGTGACTTCGCAGTGAACAGAAACCTTCAGATTCTTCATATGTAGGCAAAAGATTTATCTTTTTCAATCCACAGCTAGAATTGTCTTAATTGCATTCTGGAAAGAAATCTCTAAGATGGTGCTAGATGGATGAGTCTGGGTTTCTCTTACAGCTTTTGAATTGGATTGCAATGTGAAAAAATAGATTCTGAATATTTAAAAAATCTATCTTGCAGAACCTAACAAAAGGAGGTTGAAAGCTTACCTTCGTGCCTTTTGTCTGCTTCAGATATACATGGATTTGAACTTGAAAATTTGGTAGTGGGGGTTAAATGGCATGAAACCACCATTTGTCTTGGAAGAGAAGCGTTATATAACTGGCTACAAGGAGATTTGCTATGTAATATGTCAATGGAAAATGAAACAGAAAAACAGGCACTGAGGCTACTGAATACCTAGATGCTGGGAGAAGCATTTGTATTGTGAATCATTTTGTGTTCTATTTGATGCGCAGTAAATAGCATGTGTCCTGTGCCTTTTCGGATAACCTCTTTTTATCCTTTCATGTCTAACTGTGTGAAAACCATTACAAAATCAAAATTTGGACAAATATTCTGAATACAACTTAGGGAAGACTTGGCTGCATAATAGAAAGAAGATTGACTTCTGATGGAAAGAAACAGAACTTGATTTGGATCTTAGTTATTTTGAACACACTGCCATATGCTTTTTTTTTTTTTTTAATCTACGGGCTGCACATGTTTGTGTAACCATATACCAAAGATAATTATCTGCCTGTAATTTTCATTTTTAACCCATGAAGATACTCTATTAGGCCTCTTTCAGCTGCTGTAGCCCTCTCAGAACTCTGGAGAACAAAAAAAGCAGCACTGCAAAGGGTTGTTAATATGTATGTAATTGCTGCACTGACTCTTGTTAACTGTTCACAATGTAAAACAAGAATATGCAGAATTTGGTTCGTTTTTAGCTTAGTGAGATTCGGAGTTTAAACCACAGACTTCAAGATTCTTTCGGGGGCAGGAGGCAGTAGTACCTGACTGCTTGCCACAATGAGCTGCTAAGGCTGTTACACAAATAAGATGAGAATCTTCTCCAGAAAGAAAAAGAAAAATTCCAGACTGATCTTTCTTTTCTTTTTTGCTGTCTCTGACTCTCTCTCTGTCTCTCTTTTTAAACTCAAAAGTCTTCTAACTCAAAAGTCTTCTAACTCAAAAAGTAACTTCTACCTTTCTTTCCTTTGAAATTGCTGGGATTTGCACATACGGAATAAAGTGGAGGCCAGGTCCTTGAATGAGGTTTCTAGTTATTCACAGTTTGGTTTAGTCTGGACAGTAAGTTCCTAAGAATCCTTTTCATTAGGTTTAACACCCAGCAACTCAGGACCCCTCATGCAAAACATCTGAGAAGTCAACCAAACATTTACAAGCCTCTAACAAAACTTGGGGATAGATTATTTAAGAGTTTTGGATTAAGGTTCCAGTCAATTACCCTTTTAGCTAAACTCTCCCTTGTCACTACCCCTTTTAGGCCCATCTCCTTCTGGAAAGCTGGTTTAGAGTCATTGCTGTGATTTCCTCTAATATTAGGTTTACTAGCAGGTTTTTACTGTGTGGTAAAGGAAAAAACACCACATACTGGCAGAGATGTTCTTTATTTTGGGGTTAGTTTTTGCACACGGGCCAATGACTAACAGAAGGTAGGGCTGAATCTCAAATATGAGGCAAAATCTATGCTTAAAGGCCTTGAAAGGTTGAGATAAATGGCATGGGAATTGTGGAGATGTTTTCTAAATATATGAAAGTGTGAACTGTTCACCAGCTTCAATTTATAAACTGTTGTTCACTATCTTAGGTTAGTAGACATGCTGATTCATTGGGCTGAGATCTAAAGGTAAAAATGTACATGAGTGTGCAGTAGGGGAGGAAGACAGTGGTGTTAAAAGGGGGAACCTCTAAGGGACAGAAGAGGAGTAGGAGAAGGTTCTAGAAAAGATTATCAGGATATCTAAGTAGGTGAATGTGGCCCGGTTAAAAAAAAATGTGTGGTCTAGAGCATACTTTTGTACTTATTCACAAGGATACTTATAATCCAACACTATTTGCCCTGGCGGTTGAGTCTGCAGCAGTTATTTTCTTATCTATTTACATAGAGGCAGCTGACTCTCCCTGTGGGAACGGCAGCCAGTTTTTTGTGGGCTGGCGTCCTGAAGTAAGGCTCTGAGCCAGGAGCTTTCACTGTCATGCAACAGAGCCCAGCAGAGGTGAGCACCCAGCTGCGGCGTCACCACTCCTCAGAGGTGACTATGAAGACGAGTGGACCTTGCTGTTCGTGGAGGCAAGTTGTCCTCCTTTTCTCTTTCCTATATTTAGTTGAGGCAGGAGCAAGAATGAATTAGGAGCACAAGGAAATGTTTTCTCTCACTCCGTGAAAATCCTCCACTTTAGCCAGCAGCCACTGTCTATACCTCAGTTCTCACTCAACCTCCTACTGGCTGTGGATCCTTCCTATTGACTTAAGCTGAGCTTTGGCTTCTGTCAGCCTCCAGCAAGGACACAAATAGAACTTTATAAACAAAGGTAGAACATTTCAAATGGATGCCTTCAGTATCTCAAATGCTCAGGCAACTTTTTATTTTCAAGGTTTTCATCTTTCACAAAGTGGTAGGTTTAATTGTGTTGCTGATAGAGACAGAGAGAGAGAGAGAGAGAGAGAGAGAGAGAGAGAGAGAGCATAACAATAAAGAGAAAAGGATATAAACAATTAAAAACATCGTTACCTGGTCCAAGTCTCATAATCTTGGGAAGCAGGCCTTTGTACAAAGCTAAAATCCTATAACCAGAAGGGAAAAAGCAACATTATTACTCTGAAAATACATGGAGCTGGATCTCAACTTTATTGAGATGCTGACCCAATGTTTACAAAAAAACAAAAACAAAAAAACCCCAATTATTTGAAATTACACACATCCCAAACCAGGCAGCATCTGGCTTAGTATTCTCTTCAGCAAATTGGATGTGGGGAAAGAGTTAATCAATTCTTTATTACCCAAGCTATGTTGGTCCTGTCCAATCAGAAACATGACTTTCATCAACGAGATGGTTTTTGCTTTCAAGACAGGTCTTACTTTCAAGACAGCTGTGTATATGGACAAAATGACTTTTGTAATTGAATTTAAAAGACCACAAACTCAGTCTTTACATTAAGAAATATGATGCAGTATAGATCAAATAATAAAATATCACTTGTTTACTTGAGAATAAGACTTGGGTGAGGAGGGGTAAAGAGACAGAAAGTAAGACTTAAACTATAAGACCATCAGAAAAGAAACATATTTTACATTTTAAAAAGAAAACTATTTTTGTAGAACTCTTATTTCATTATCCCAGGAGAATATAATTAGGTGGCATTTTAATTAGATTTACAATCAGAAGACAATTATTCTCTTGCCCATATATTAATAGGATGTAAAATGTACAATAGCATACAATGCAAACTGACAAGCAAGGAGTTCATTTTAGGATCCAAGGCAAACATGCAGCGTATTGTGCCTCACAGCACCATTTGATGGTGTAAGAACACTTTTGCAACATCTCGATTGTGTTATCTTGCAAGGTTTGCCCTATATATTCCATGGAGCTTAGACACACACAACTTAAGAAGTTTTACAGGTTCTTACCAGAATAGAAGTACAATACAGTTTTAACAATACTTGAGGTTTGCACATTTATTAAAATAAGAATGCGTTACCCTTCTTCCTGATAGACTGTTGCCATTGTTTTAAAACAGGTTCTGTACTTGATCTCTCCAGGAACTGGCTGAGGCCCTTGAATCCTACTTTTGGCAACATCAAAAGGGATGTTAATGACTGAGGCTATTGTCCCTGAGAGAAGACCAATCCCAAATTTTCTCAAAAACTCCAAGGTTGGATCCTGAAAGAAAAGAAGAATAAAATAACAGAAAGGGGAGCGGAAGTCCCTACCTCGGTTTAACACTATAAAGCAATATGTATTTAAGCAGAGCATTGCACTCCCGGCACCCTCCTGTTATTCCAGCGGAACACATTAGGATTTCCTAGGCTGGAACTTGTTTTCTTGACAATCCCATTGGCTATGTTTTTACACATGGTCTAAATTGCTGAAGTACACATTTCCTCACACAGGATTTATAAACACAGTTCATAAAGAAAGACTGGTATGGCATATGGGGATGATTTGTATAATTGGGCTTCACAATGTACTTAGTATTACTGTATCAAAACAGGAGAAATCCAAGCACACTATTAGCTAATTGGCCAGAATATTTTACAAATGACAGCAACTTCCACCATGAAGCCTACTAAAATGCTCATTTGTGTGTGGACCCCCGAATGTTAAATTAAATCAAGGCTACTCTCGGTCTGCTGCTATTCCCCTGCCAGGTTTTTTGCATTTATTTTCACGTGTAGCTGATCCACTGTACTGAGAAGTGCTAGCTTCCTGTTATTAACAAACCAACTTGGGGCGGCTGCAAAACAGCCTGTGACATTCTGTGCATTATAAACAGTAGTAAGTCCTGGGACTAATTGGCTGAAGAATTTACAACCCATTGTTTCTGAATCTTATTCTTCCTCCATGGCAAAGGAAGAAAAGGAGAGAGAAAGACACAGAGAGGGAGAGAAATATTTCTTCTTTCCATTTGAATTCGGGCCCTTCATATTGGTCTGATTTGATTTTCCACCCTTCCCTGTTCTGCTTTCTGACATCAAAGTATTTAATTAGGTCTTATGTGGGAGTCACTTTTCTTCAGCCTATTTTTGTGCCCAGTGAGCTCACATTATGTTGTGTTATAATGAATTTGCTGGGAGGTTCTCATTATGTTTTCAGCCTCAATTCTATGTTTTCAGTCCTCAGTTCTCTGAAGAGAGGTCACATCTCATACCATAGGCTGCTGACTCAGACCCCCAACCCCATTCTTTCCTGTCTACTCTTTTGGTCAGTATTTCAGAGGGATCATCACAGAGGAACAATGCTGGGTTGTGTCATGACATTAGTTTATCCAATAGAAGAACTGAAATGGGGGAAGCATACCTCATTTTAGTTTAAAAAGAAAATTCAGGACTAAGCACTGCATACTTCTAGCTTCTATGAAAGAAGAAAACTTCGGGAAGTTCTGAATTTCTCAACTAAACCAAGAGCCAGTTACCATCACAGAAACTCCTATGTGGCTGAATATAAAAAGTGAGGGGTTTGGCAATAATTCTTGGATCTGGGCCATACAGGTGCCGAGGAGGTTTAAAGGGATTTGAAAACCAACAGGGTGTTTCAACAGGAAAAACAATGCAGTGATTGCAGTATGAGTGAGGTGTGTTTAAATAATTCCCTCTCCCCCCGTTTTTTCTCTTTTACAAGGAGAGAAAAATGCCTTTATGTTACTCTTCTCCATTATGGCACAGAAGCAAAACTGGAGCTCGGGAAGATGGCGAATCTGGGACCAGCTTTGATTGCCTGACCTCTGATGAGTCACTGAGTCACCCAAAGCCAGGGGTATAGAAGGGAACCCACCTTACTTAACACCTACCTTCCTTTTGTACTGTATCATTTTTCTGAGAAATAAAAGCAATAATAGAAATAAAAGGGTTGCAAGTGTTGTACAAGCCTGGCAGAAAAGGAATAGTATTGTTAGGCGGCCTGTTTTCTAAAGATGCAAAACAATCCGTAAAAAGATGCTCTCTTGGTGTCCTTGTGACATAGCCAAGCTCTCATTCTTTTCAATTAAGAGTAAGAGTGAAAGTGATGATTTGTATATACATTGTCCTTTTGGGAAGCTCAGGGGACCTCACTGATGTGTTTGCTGAGGATCAGAGTTGGGAATGGAGGGGGACCTAAGATGCTCACTGATGGTCATCCTACTTGAGACCTTGTGTTGGAGACCAAAAGCTAAGTTCTCCAGGCCACCCTAGTGTTCACTAGCAGTAGTATATGTTCAACTGTGTTTTAGTTACATTTCTCAGCACAATAGTAAGATTTCACAGTAGTTTCCAAATCCAACTGTGCCTCAGAATCACCCGGCAACTTTACAAAATTACAGATGCCTGGGCCCTACCTCAGACCCATCTCAGGGTCCCAGACAAGAATCTCCTGGGAAAATGCCTGAAAGTTGAAGGCTCTTTCAGGACATCTGAGGCTACCAGGCTGGGGGCCCAAGACTAGGAATCAGTGATTTTGATGTTCTACATAGGAAAAGCAGATGGTCAGTTGCTACCATCATGAGCACTTTATGGAGGAAAACATTTCACTTGGGATGGCCAAGGGGGTATCCCTTACTGCCTGACTTCTGGGCCCATAGTCAATCTCTTTCTTCTGACTCCACAGTCTGCTTTAATCTAGCATCTCAGGCTGGGCCTCTCAGCTTGTATCTACTTTCTTTGCAATGTGCTGCCAACCATTCTCAAATGGATGTAGCCTCTCAAAACACCTCTCCTCTTTGTCCCCTCATGGCCACTGTCACCTCTCTGGTTTTAGTTCAAGTTCTCATTACCATAACCAGGTCTTGCTTACCTCCTGCCCTCTATGGCCTATTCTCCACAGGGGTACCAGGTTCTCTTTTTATAAAAACAGATCTGCTCCCGGTATCTCCCTACTTAAAGATCCTCCATACGTCCCGGATATATACTCAAATATACTCAAGTATACTCAGATCTACCAAGCACTTTCCCAACTCCATGCCTTTCTTCAAATGACTCCTACAGCCTAGAATATCATTCTCCATCATATTCAATGACAGCAATCTCACTACGTCCCTTTAAGGTCCAGCTTAAATCCCACTCATCCAAGAAACTTCTATGCATCCCTTGTCAAAGCTAATTCCCCTCTCCTCTACTCCCGAGACACTATCTGGTCAGTTTTCACTCTTGCTAGGGCCCGGTTAATATTTGGTTTATTTATGCATGCACTTATTGTTTCTGTGGGATTGAGCTCACACAGCATAGGAGCATGTGTTGCTGCTCTCTGTGTCATCTTTTTTATGGTCTACACAGTAGGTGCTAAATAAATATTTGTTATTTATCAATGTACTTATTTATATGTGTAGAAACAATAAGAATTGGGCTTAATCCTTAATCACTCTTTCTCAAAACTCGTCTTCTAGGTTTGGAATAAACCCTTATTTCAACTTTATATTTCTGTCTATCAGGAGGCATTATCACAGGGTATGACAAGGCAGTGGGCATTGGGAAAGTGGTTTTGGGGTGGATGAATTGAACTCTCAGGTCACAGAGCCAGACCTGGGCTCACCAGACCCCATTGCTCAGTGATTTGCAGAAAACAACATGGTATGACAGCCTCTGAACCAGATTTTAGGGGGAAAAATAAATAATTGACATAGAAGAAGGTCTTGAACTACACCTCCTCTTCCGGTCTTTGTTCTTTTGTTTCTTAGTCTTTTCCTTAGTAGGTAGAGGCATCTACTTGCCTCAGAAAGAACAAGGATTGTTGTAGCAGGACTACAAAGAGAAAGAAAAGGATACTATTTAGTGTTTTTGGTTTCAAATTACAATCTTTTTTTTTTTTTGAGTTGGAGTCTCACTGTGTCGCCCAGACTGGAGTGCAGTGTTCACTCCTGGCCACCGCAGACTCGACTTGCTGGGCTCCAGCAATCCTTCCGCCTCAGCCTTCTAAGTAGCTGGAACTACAGACGCGCGCTACCATGCCCAGCTAATTTTTGATTTATTGTAGAGATGAGGTCTCGCCAAGTTGCCCAGGTGGGAATTGAACCCGCCGACTCAGGCAATCCACTCACCTCAGCCTCCCAAAGGCACGGGATTACAGGCTGAGCCACCGAGCCCGGTTCAAATTACAATCTTGATAATCATAATGGATGTCCTGGAGGGGAGGCATAGTCTTGGAGAAAACTGGTAGCAGGGACAAAATGTGTTGTTCACATGGAGAGAAGGTACTGGGAGCTCCACAGGTGGCTGTGGTGAGAGTCACTGCATGGAAACCATCTAATATATCAAATCCCTCCTTGGCAGTCTGGTGAACCTCCCTTAGAAGTGGCTCTCATGGCACCTGGAGAAGAGGGGCTTCAAAGTTGCTGTGGAATCAGGCCCAGGAATGACGCAGAGATAGATCCCCTAGTGCCCATGCTGATGGGGCCCGTTCATACTGCCCTGGTGGACAACTTCCTTGTCAGCAGCTCAGGACACTAGTGAGCTGGGGGCAGCAGTGATGGTGTAGAAGAGAACGCTCCAACCCTGGTCATTGGGTGAGGTTAGGTCATTATTTGTTACTTATTTGGAAACCTTCCTTTGAGGTGTCAAAGCAGTAGATATCCATGTGAGACAGTCGTGATAGCCCACCTTCATTCTGAGGGTTAAAACCCCAAGGCAGAGAGGGTTTGCATACCATTTTGGAGTTACCCTCGTAGGCAAGTGGTAGCACGAGGGGGAAAACAAATTCCTCAGGCAAGTATTCTTTACTGTTCTAACCAAGAAATAAAGGGTCCTTCACTTGGGAATCTGGGGCAGAGGAGACAATAAGCAATATCGAAAATCTTCCATTGAACCCAAGTGAGCTTTTGGGGGGGGGGTTGTGTGTGAGATAAGTGGAGATGACTGGTGGTCATGCTGAGATCAAGGGGTTCAGAGCTGAAGAAAGTCGAGTGGGGCTGGTCTGGCTCAGGAGTAGAGGCAAGGTGGGGCTGTTGCCTCTGCCCAACCCCGGTTAATTCTGCCGCTGCCCTTAGAAGCTCTTGAATAGCAACCACGCAGCATCCAGGACAGCCAGTTACGCCATCTTCAGTTCTAGCGCCCCGCCCCCAGCAGCCCAAGACCCTATATTCCCAGCCTCTTTCTTGGCCTCCTCCCTTCCCACAAACATCACTCCAGTTAAGCAACATCCCATCCTCGGCTCACAAAAAAGGTAACAATTTTAATAATATCAAACATTTAAGTATGTGTTTTGTGCCAGATACTGCTAAGTGCAAATTTCTAAGTATCACAGCAGTTAATCTTCACAACCCTTGAGATAAGAACTATTATTATTCTTCCTATTTTACAAATGACTTAACTGAAAGGTTAAGTATAAGAAGGGAATTTTTGTTATATTCAAGTGAACCCAAGACTTTGCCTCAAGGCATCGTTTTTGTTCTGATACTCCTAAGAGTCAGTGGGTGGGCTGGTGTGGGAGGTGTCCAGGAAACTCCTGAAATTATAAGCAATGCTTCTGTGTATGTGTAGATGAGCTTTTCTGGGGAGAGTGTCCATAGATTTTATCAAGCTTGTCAGAGCTTAAAAACAACTTCATGAAACCATTTTCCCTACCAATAAGTTTATAAAGATAGGAACAGGCAGTGCAGGGTTGAAAACACTGAGGCCCAAAACAGGAAACCCTGATTTTCACAGGAGTTCTTGGGCAACTCTCCGAAGTGGAATGATTTCCACATCCATCTCGGCTCTGGAGTCTGGTTACTCACACCTCAACAATATCTATGATCTCAGTGGTTTTCAAAGTGTGGTCCCCAGACCACCGTCATCAGCACCATGCAGAAACTTATTAGAAATCAAAATTGAGGTTCTACTGAGTCAGGGTGTGCAGCCCAGCAATAGCAATCTATTTAAACAAGTCTTCCAAGTCATTCTGATGGATGCTACAGTCTGAGAATTACTGGTTAACTGAAGTTTATAGTTTACCCTCTTTGGGTCCTTGGGTTGGATAATCGATGCTCTAAGATCCATATAATTGACCCTAAGAGTCTCTGGGTGTGTAGGAAGCACTCTAGAGCTTTCTTTGGTGGAAGTAGGGGTTGTTTCTTTAAGGCTGCAGAACTGAAGTTAATGCTGTTAACTATGTTCAACCTTTCCTACCCCCAGCACAGTCCAAAGCAAGAATGCACATTGGTGGGATTGCCTGGTCTGGGTGATATCTATCACATATTTTGAATGGGTCACACAGTACTGGCTATCAATGAATCACCCCAGCATTTCTGCCGGTAACCACAACAATAAATAATAATGAAATTAACAGCAAAAGTAAATAGCAATAATAAAATATTATGCATGTTATAATATTTGTATTATTTTTTATATTATCATTATGATAAATAATGCTATTATTAATAATAGTTTCTTATTGTCTGGCATAATATTATACAAGGAGGGACCTCAAAAAAACGAGAATTATTTTTTGAAGGGCGGGCCCCTTGTAGTCCAGTCTTCCCCTGCTAAGAAGTCATTGGCATCAGTACACCAGCTAGTGTTGTGAGAGACTGTGTTCAGCTTCTCAGTGATTTTTTTTTTTTTGAGCGTCTTTTAATGCATTTGCCCATTTCATGGTAGGTGATTTACCAGTACACCTGCCCATACCATGCTTTTGACCAAAAACAGCATAGCCCCCTCTCCTCCCCCTCTGTATTCACCCAATCTCACCCCAAGTGACTTTTTAAAAATTTTCCCTGATGAAAAAAGTCCCCAAAAGGAAATGTTTTGCTGATGTGGAAGAGATGAAACAAAAAACAGCAGATGCACTTAAAAGTCAACAAAATTGATGAGATCAAAAACTGTTTTGAGCAGTGGAAAAAACATCTTGGTAGGTATATTGCAGCAAACAGAGAAATTGAGGGTGACTAAAGTTTAAACATGTAAGAATAAATACACAATTTTTAATAAATAAATTCTGGGTTTTTGGGGGTTCTCCATATCCAAATATGTGTATATGTGTGTGTGTACATATATAATTATATAAAACCCTATGAATTAGGTACATAACACCATTTTACAGATAAGAACACCAGACTTAAAGAGTTAAGTCAGTTGTCCAAGATCTCACTGTTTATAAGAGGTGGAGCCTGTAGGTGAGCCCAGGTTGTTCTGACTCCCAAGCCTATGCTTTTATTATGTCATGCTGTATCTCATCCATCATTCATTTGTTTTGTATCCAACCAACAAATTATTGAGCATACATAGATGCCTGATCTCACTCTGGGTGGCTAGAGTTGCATATGAAGGCAAAGGGTCCAGAGAAGGAGTTGAGAGTGGGGGTCTAATCAGTTACCTCTGTACAATGTGATTAGTATGGAAATGTGAGTGCAAGCACTGTGCAGAGCACATATGCAGTAAAGAGAGGGAAGTTACTTCTGGGATTTCACCATCTAAGTCCTGTGAGACAGTATCCAGTTTCTGCCTCTTAAAAATCTGACTGTTTCAGAAGTCAACAGAAGACATATCATTATTGCAAGTCACTATGCGATGACTGAATGGCTAGCTCTCTGGATTGAGAGTCACATGACCTGAATTGCCATTTTACCTTTTTCTATTAGTTTATTTTAAAAACCGGAGGAAGGAGATCACAATAATGAGAAGACACTCATTTTGAGTCAGACACTGGGTTAAGCACTTTAAAAACTTAAGCCTCACAACACCCCTGAGCAGATGAGACACCTGAGGCTTACAGAATTTTCCCACCTTACAAAGGAGTATGATTTCAAATTATTCAAAAGAGAGTTAAGGGTCTACTCTTTAGAAGTGAAGAAGCCAGGCTGGGCTAGGGGCTCAGTTTGTAATCCCCTACAAACTGAGGTAAGTGGATTGTCTGAGCCTGAGGGTTCAAGACCAGCCTGGGAAACTTGGTGAGAACTCATCTCTACAATAAATTTAAAAAAAAAAATTAGCTGAGCATGGTAGCACGCACCTGTAGTTCCAGCTACTTTGAACGTTGAGGCAGAAGGATCACCGAGTGGCTGTGAGTGTGTCACTGCACTCCAGCCTAGGTGACAGAGTGAGATTCCAATGCACAAAAAAAAGTGAAGAAGCCAAAGTACTGAGAAGCCCTGAGACTGTCATACATAAACTGGTTTTATAGCCATGTACACTTGCCTCTCAAGACTGTACCCTAATTCAATATCCAAGGAGATCATCTCTCAGTTCAAGAAAAGACTTAAATGGCAGAAAATAAAATAACAGAATCACAAGAGTAGGAGTGAACTCAGAATGTCACCTCGCCTAAGTCAAACATTTTGGATAGATCACATCTAATTATGCTAATAAGTATTAATATTGGTGAAAAATCTATTGTCTTTAAAACTTTCCAAATTACTTCTATAATTTGGTCTAGCCGTCACCAATCAAGGAAACTTCCCTTGTTCCTAACTGATGTCCCTCACCCATAAACCTAAATTATTTTACCCCAATTCTTTGCTCAATTGCAAGGAAATGCAATTATCACCATCCTGTATATAATTCATCAGGATTTAGAAACTGATATTGAAAAGTCTTTTCTTCAGTATGCTTAAAAACATAGTTCCATTTAAATATTTATAGTGTGTATGATTTCCCATCTATGAATCTATTTCTTTGACTATTTTCCAATTTTTCCTCACAAAACATGTGACTTATAACTAAACTAGAGCTGAGTAGCCTGAGATAGTAATGGATATTACATATATTGACCATATTCTGTGACAGCAATATTAAATACAATATTCATAGATTTGTAAAATTAATTGTTTAATTCTCTTGCAAAAATTTTATGATAGAAGTGACTATTTCCATTCACAAATGAGAAAACTGAGACAGAGAGAAAGTATAACATGCCAAAGACACATGGCTAACTAGTAAATACTAGAATTGGGAATTAACACCAGGTTTTCTTACTAGAATTCTCTAGCTGTTTCCATCACACTGTGTGATCTTTGCGTGAGTGTAGGGCAGAAGAAATGTGTTTACCAGCCCCTTTAGGGAGATCAATGTTTCTCTGACAGAACATACTATTTGTAGACTCTTTGCAACTTAAGAGAAACTGATAGGTAATCCTAAGACATTGGTTGGTTGGTGGGTGATGTCCCACAACCTCTAAAAATTCAACAAAAGGCACCAAGTCATAAAAAATGTAATCATATGAATCAAAACAGTTAACACAAATAGTTACATATATTTGTAACTAATTTAGTCATCTTATCCAAACCATATAGGCAACAGCTAAGTACAGCATCAGTACTTTAAGGCAATAATACATAAGGAAATAATATGCACAGAGGCAAAATGTCTTGATTAAAAGAGGCATGTGCCTCCCCTTTTACCATCCCTGGCATGAGCTTTGATGCCCTGCTGAGTCGCTGGCCAGCTGGCTGCTAGCTTGATAAACAGAGAACCATTACCCATCTCACAGGCCTTTGTGATTAGGGTCTGGCGTCTTTAAGAGGACATTCCACACAGAGATGTTCCAGAAAAGGGGGGTTAAGGAAGATGAGGGCATGTGGGGGCATGAGGGGTTGGAGCAGGAGCAGGATTTGTTAGCTAGTGAGGCATGGGGGTGGTGAAGGACACAGGGCAGGAAGCCTGCAGCTCTGCAAAGGGCAAGGTTGAATAGAATGCAGCAATGGAGCCTTTAATCGAAGGGAACTCGTCTAAGAAAATTCCAACCTTATGTCAGCCCAAATCACACTTCCTGGCACCCTGAAATTAAGCCATCCTTTAGTTCCTCCTGGTACCATACCAAATAGGGTGGACCCCCGAAGAACCACATGATTTTAGGGGTGTCACAGAAGTATTTCTTTGCAGAATTCAATTCTAGCATTTCTTTCATACCCTTTGTATTTAATATTGTGTCACTTATAATTGATAGGGGTGGCTGCAATGCAATCATTTCTTTAAGGCTGCAAGCAAGAGGTGGTAAAAGCTCACAGTTTGTGATGTATCCCTACATGAGGAAATGACAAAAAATCCACGCTAGTAACAACTGTTTGGAAATTTCATTTTTTTGGATCATCCTGCACACCTTGATTTCAGAAAACTGCTTGAAAAAGTTTCCCATGTTCTCCTGATTAACAAGACACTGACTAGAGGACGGATGAGGGTGTAGTTGGAGAGATTCTCATTTGGCTAAACAAAATAGTTCTTCTGCAAAAGATGTGTCCATATGGCAGTTGGAAGAAAAGTCAGATGAGCTTGGGTTAAGATGTGAGAGGCTTGCTCATTGGATCTGATAGCACAAGCTGGGAGGGGAAGCTAGAATGACAGATGACTCAACATTAAAATTGTTGTCACAGGCATTAGCACTGGACTGAACCCACAGGATTAAATTTAAGCATGGTGAATGTAAAATTCTGAATTCAGGCAATGGTACACATTTCAGATGAGGGGGACTTCACTTGACTGGAGGTCATGTAATCTGGGAATTTAGATTGACCATAAAGTCTTATACATGCCAATATCTTGAAAACAAGACACATTCTCCCTCAACAAAGACAGTCTTTGGCTGCATTAAGAAAGGTGGGTGTTCATATCACAGGAAGGGTTGATCCTAGTGTACTCTGAATTTGACCAACTCAAAACTAGTAATCTGTTTAACTCTGACACTGACATGAAAAAACTGATATATCTACAGTGGAAAGGAGTGTTCAGAGGACTGGAAGCCATGTCAGTGAAAGAGATGGGGAACTGCGGGTGTACTCTGAAGAAGAAAAGACCCAAAGTTTCATGTGTCCACATATTTGAAGATGTGTGTATAGTATAATGATTAAGAACATGGGCTCTGGCGTCAGATTGCCTGGGCTCAGACCTTTGACAGGAGTTAGTGGAGATGGGTACCAGCTCTGACACTTTTTATGAAGACTTCTTCCAAACCTCTTAAAAGAAAAGGGCTGAGGCCAGGCTTGGTGGCTCACGCCTTTAATCCTAACACTTTGGGAGGCTGAAGTAAGAGGATCACTTGAGCCCAGGAATTCAAGACTAGCATAGGCAACATACCAAAACCTTGTCTCTGCAAAAATAAAAAAAAAATTAGCCAAGTGCGGTGGCATGCACCTGTAGTCCTAGCTACTCGAAAGACTGAAGCAGGATTGCCTGAGCCCACAATGTTGAGGCTGCAATAAGCTGTGATTGTACCACTGCCTTCCAACTTGGATGACGGAGTGAGACCCTGACTCAAAAGAAAGGAAAAGAAAAAAAAAAGGAAAGGAAAGAGAGAGAAAGGAAGGAAGGAAGAAAGGAAGGGAGGGAGGGAGGGAGAAAGGAAGGGAGGGATGGAGAGAAAGAGAGAGAGAGAGAACGAAAGAAAGAAAAAAGAGAGAGAGAAAGAAAGAGAGAAAGAAAGAGAGAAAGAGAGAAAGAAAGAGAGAAAGAAAGAGAGAGAGAGAAAGAAAGAAAGAAAGAAAGAAAGAAAGAAAGAAAGAAAGAAAGAAAGAAAGAAAAAGAAAAAAGAAAAGGGCTATGCCATGTCACCTTCATCTCGTGTATGTACCGGGCCTGACACATCATGGGTGTGTAATAAATGCCTTAGCTGTCCTTTATAAAGACATGATAAACAAAGAACCAGGGTTTTAGAAGCAAATTGCAAAGGAGGTACATATACACACTGGTTAAGCACCTGGTAGCAACCACAAGACAAATAACAGCAGCTCATCATGGCCATGCCCACAGCTGGCAATGATGGTCATGAAAATGATGTGGTGTGTTGGAATCATAGTTGCCTCCTGGTAACTGAATGAGGATATAGCTTGAGTGACAGTGAACTGCCTTTATTTTTTTAAAGAAGAAATTTGCATTTGAGATATTGTTAGTTTTAATGGGTCCAAGTCAGCTAGAAGTAGGCTCAGCTCTCAGCACACACCTTTCCTTCTTTCTAATTTTGGCTTTCTTTTGTTGTTTTGTTCATAAACTTTGACAAAAGCATTTTTTACCCCAATATCCTGCTGTTTTGACCCAGTGAAAATAGCTGCTATTGAAGCTTAATTAAAAATACAGTTGTTTTTACTTTACAGCTATCACCAAAATCTATTACAGTGTTTGTTTTCTCTTCATGTGAGATGATTTAGGGAAATGCTAGCTCCTCACTCCACAGAAGGTCACTAACTAAAATGAGATGGTTTAATTGATAAGCATTCTTAAGGAATGTGGAGTATTCCCAAGATTCTATCCTTGCAGGGCTCTGGGCTTTGGAATGAAATCAAAGTCTTGTTAAAAGCTCCACGTCTAAATGTAACCATTCAGAAAATAGCCATGAAAATTCTTTTTTTTTCTTCCAAGCGATCTGTTCTTTAAAGTATTGGGAAATGAAAAATAATTTTAAAAGGTCTTGCCCACTGAGCTCAAATTACAAAATTTATACAATGTCAATAGGGGTTGTGGTTTAAACATTACAGTTATCACTTACTATTTCATGTACTGCACATATTCATCTACATAGCATTTATTATATGTAACTATACATATCTACATATTCACATGATTAGAGAATGCCTGACTGGAAAATTTTGGCCTGAAGTTTATTTTTAAAAGTTTCTGAGTTCCCGGTCACCTTTTCTCTGTCTTCCTCCATGTCCCTTCCCCTCAACACACACACCCCAGGAAGTCTGTGCAAACTGCCAATGAGAGACACTTCTTTTTACCACAGAATCTTGTCACATACCCTGGGATTTTAAAGGTAATATGTACTTGTAGCTTGCCCCAGTGGTTACTAGAAAGGAGAGCTGTTCTTTTTTCATTTTAAAGATGTGGGGTACAATGCAGGGTTAGGCGTACCAATGGACATTATGTAGGGACCCTTGATGAGGTGTGCCACGCCCCGGGCAGTTTCTCACCACTGCCAATCCCTTTCTTATAGTTTTGTGAGAATCACTCAAGGTTCGCTTATGAGTGAAAGAGAGCTGTTCTTAATGAAACTTTAGTGCTCTTGGTTTTCCCATTACCGGATGATTGGTAAGACTGATGATGGAGTAAGAGAGAATCAGAAAAATAAATGGTCATAGCCGGGCTCAGTGGCTCAGCTGTAATCCCGCGCCTTTGGGAGGCTGAGGTGAGTGGATTGCCTGAGCCCGTGGGTTCGAGACCCGCCTGGGCAGGTGA
>NW_007215166.1:332952-359315 GCF_000164805.1 Carlito syrichta
AAGGCTGCGGTGGCCGGGAGCGGCCACTGCACTCCAGTCTGGGCGACAGTGAGACTCCAACTCAAAAATAAATAAATAAATAAATAAATAAATAAATGGTCATAAATTAAATCCTACTATGATCTAATTCTATTGAGATTCTTCTTTTCAAAATACAAACAGCTCTAAGTTCTCCCTTAAACCCAAGGTGCATTTTTCATCCAACTTGGTGCACACCTTAGGGAAGGATGTAGCTCTCTGTCATGAAACTAACACATTTCCACATTTCTTCTGATAAACTGAAGTGTGTCTGGCACCACCCTCAGACTTTCTATAGAATTTACCTTAGAAGAAAATAAAATATGTCTGACTTCATGCTGTCTGTAGTGAAATGACCATAGGGACAGGTCTAAATGGTTTATTAAGTAAGAAAGATTAAACATATGAAAAATTGTTCTCTCTTAAAATATTTCTTACCCACACATGTAATTTATATCATGGTAAGATCAACACAAAAGGTCTATTGTTTTTGGCAAAATAACCTGGAAACATCCTTGATTAGGATGCCAACTGAAAGCACTGTTTAATACTGTCGACAACCATTAGTTTTAGACAGCTGTTTCTACTATTATTTTATTTATGGAAACATATGAAAAGAAGTAAATTTGGGACTAGAAGACACAATGTATTAAAGAGGTGTAATATTTTAATTGTATAATTCTTATCTGTGTGTCAACATCACAAGTAATATGCTCTGAACATCACTGACTTGGAATGGTAATGACAGAAATTGTTTTTGCAATGAAAGATTACTCTCATAGATATTTGAAAAAGATGCCAGCATTTAAGTTCATCAATATCTGTTTTTAGTGGGCTGTACTTTGAGAAGTGATTGCCTCTTTCTGGGGGGAATGGATAATTCTTTATACTGATATTCCTTCCATTTACTGCAAGATGTAAATATGAACACCTCCACTGGATGAGTTCCATGGTCAGTTAATATCCAAAGCAGTGTTTCCTCCATTGTAGCCACGTGTTCATCATTCAATAGAAGCAACTAGTGCCTACAAATACATCTGAAAGAATATACATCTGAAAGAATATAGCACAGGCCATGATTTTAAAACTGGTGTTCCATTCTTCCAGACCTGTGTCTTATAATTTTGTGTTTTTATGGATTATAGACCAAGGATGCGAAAAGGAGGACCAGCATACAGGTCTGAACTAGGCAGAAGAAGAATCTGGTTACATTATCTGCACATTCTAGCTATTTCATTTATTTAAATTTTAGTAACCATTTTAAGAAAATTTTTGTGTGACAAAATACAAGGTATAATGTAGAGTTAAAGCATACATGCTATAGTGGAAAGAGGCCTGGCCTCTGGTTTTTTCCCTCCCCCCGTTATATGACCTCAGATAAATTACTTCAATAACTTTCATGTCTGGGCCTTAGCTTTCCATTTGGTTTCCTTATCTGAAAATAAGAGTTACTGTGAGAAGGATCAGACAAAAAAGGTTTTAACAGTATGAAGTGGCACAGAAGGTCAGGATATTTCTGTGATAACTTGAAAATATGACTGCCAGAGATCACCAATCTAGAGTCAAAGTCAAGAACTTAAGGGATAGATATCTGGTCTGAGTTACCTTGGTTTACTGTTTCAAGTTCCTATTTTACCTCTGTAGACACAGCCTTAGAATTAAGTAAAATGTGCAAAAGTAAACTAGGTAGTCTATTTTATGAGTTCTGTTAAAATTTTCAATGATTTATTTCCTATTATGAAATTAATATGTACTAAATGGAAAAACTTCCAACAACTTAGAATGGTATAAAGAAAAGGTGCCTTCTCTCTACTACTGCTTGCTTTCTTCTGCTCAATCTCTCTCTCTCTCTCTCTCTCTCTCTCTCTCTCACACACACACACACACACACACACACACACACACACACACACACAGGATTTCCCATTTTCACTCCCAAGAGATAAATATTAATCAACAGTTTCTTGTAAAATCAAATACTTTGAAGATGAAAAACACTGTAAGACATTTATGGATTTTTTTTAAATTAAAGAAAAATCTAGAATTATCCTCTGCCAGTCAGAGTTGATGAAATCTCAAATTTCCTTGAAACAACAGAATGACCAATTTCTGGGTGAGGGAATTGAAACAATAACCCTGTAAACAAACTGTCCAAAGTGAATGGCCTGAGACAGCCTACAGCAAAGACGGAATAAAGCCTTCAAGAAACACTACCTCCTCATCATGGTTTATAACAACTTGATGACGTTCTTCAACATGTTTTAATGATTATCATACCTTCCCCTTCACAAAGGATTGATTTATTATGGTTTAAATTTAAAGAATACTGGTTTCCCAGTTGTGAATCAGGCTTAGATTACAGACCACATAAAATCAATGACTTTGTTCTAGGCAAGAAAAAACAGTGTTCATTTAAGTGCCCAAGGAATAGTCCTGGAGAAAAATTCCTCATACTATTCTCCATACTAACTATTTCCACCATCCGCCTCACCACCTCCACCCCTCCCCCCTTCACCGTCATCAGCACCACCACACTTAACACTTTTATGCCACCTTAACCTCCACAGGCTACTTCATATATTATTTATTCTAATGCTCAAGATGATTCTGTCAGATAGAAAGAACACTCATAGCTTTCCAATTTACAGATTAAAAAAAGAACCCTGAAGCTCAGAGCAGTGAAGTGATGGGTCCAAGGTCACTCCAACAGGAAGGTACAGGGTCACCTCTCATCCAGGTAGCCTGATGACTCCTAAGCATCTATCTCCAGCTCAGCTCTTTCCTCTTAAACCACAGAATCCACATCCAAATGTCTCAACATCTGCATTTTGCAGTCCCAAATGCAGATAGACTCACAGTTTCCAGGCTGAGCCTATAATATTCTTCCACAAGCCCGTTTCTCTTTTAATGGTTTTCTTTCTCAGTGAATGGTATCACACTTTCAGTTGTTCAAGCCCCAAATCTAGGCATCATTCCCACCTCCTCCTCTTTCTCAGCATGCATATATGCTCCATCACCACATCCTATAGATTCTGCTCTTGGAATATTTTTCAGATCTGCCCACTTCTCTTTGTCTCCACCATGAACACTGTAGTCCAAGAGTCCACCATTCCCCACGGTGAAGTCACTTCCATGTTTACATGCTGCCTTTCCCTTACTCTATCCATTCTCCATGCTACAGCCACAGTGATCAGGTAGTTCCTCTGCTTAAAATCTTTTGGTGGCTTCCAGTGCTCTTTAGATAAAAATAAGAATCCTTAGTGTGGCCTACAAGAGCCTGTATGTTTCGATCTCCTTGTTTCTCTCTAGTCACATTCCTGCCTTCATCTTTCGTTTTCATCAGCCTGACTGTCCTTTATTTTACCCGATGCACCCCACTCCCTCCCTCTTTAGGGCCTTTGCACTGGATCTTCTAAATGCCTAGAATGCTTGTGCCCATTTGCTGTCACTTACTAAATTCTAACTCGTTCTTCAGCTCAAATGTCACTTCTTCAGGGAGGTCCTCCCTGACCACCAGGCATTTCTCCTTTACCACTAATAATTGTGAGTTTGTTTGTTCACTTGTTTTTACCTGTTACCTCCATTGCCTTGAAAACTCTGTGACAGCTTCTCACCATTGCACTCCTGGTGCTTGGCACAGGGCCTGGCAATATGGTAGACAACAAATATGTGTTCAATGAGTGACTGAAAGCCAGAAGTCACACTCAGACCTGCTGACACTAATATGTACAGCATTCTTCCTCAAAGGAATCAGTTCTTTTAGCTTGGAAGTTAAAGCTTAGAAATGAAATTCTGAGCCACATGGTACATCTCAGCACTGTCAAAAGGAGGTTTATGATTTAAAATTGCTAATACTCAGACATGCAGAAAGCAAGGCTTTGACATTCGTCACTAGTGTAACACTAATATACAGAGAAGAGTATAGTGGAATTTGTTTAATTTTCACTTCTTAAAATAACGACAAACCACATTTCACTAAATTCCCTATGATATGACACTTTGGATGGGGTTAAGGGAATGAGGTGTTCTAGTTACAAGTTCTCATCTTGATAAGAATTATAACCAAATAAAAAGTTATCTCTAACATTATAATGAACAAAATATATCTTTTACTTAAAAAATTTAGAATATCGTTTTTCCAGGTCCCACTGAATATATCAATCACTTATTTATTAGTATAATTTAGAAACAGAAAATGCTATCTAATAGAGAATTCCTTTAGCAAGGTGTTGGTTGACATTTCACTGAATATAATGAGAAAAAATTGGACAGATATGGGATACGGTGAGATGGTAAGAGTCTTTTGTGCACTACTTTATTTTCTGGAGGTATGCCTGGGCCGTGGGGACCTGTCTACACTGCTGAAGTCATCATCAGGACTTTTGCTACCACCAACAAACACGTCTGCTCTGGCAGTCTTTTGAGGCAACTTGGGTAAACTTATCTTGGCAATGTGGCAACCTCCATTTTCAGAACCATTTCTCCAAATAAACATGTCACTTTCTTAAAAATAAAGACCCTATTATAGTATATGTAATCTTAAAATGCCTAACTCCTTTTTCTCTGGAATTCTGTTTGATTATGGTCAGATTCACTGAGGTTCTAGCTCTAAGCCCTTCAGTCATAAATTATCTCCTAACATCTTGTAAACTAGTACCAGCTAATATAGCAACTCTTTCAAATACCAACATATCCTTTTAGTATCTGGTAAAAGCCAAAAAATATCCTTCCCCTCTTTCTTCCTCTAATTCAGTCAACACACGTTGGCTGAGGGTCTACTATGTGCCAGACACTGTTTTAATCTCTGGGGATACAGTAGTGAAAAAAAAAATAGTGTCCTTGTCCTTATAAAGCTTACATTATATGTCCTTTATAAATGAAAGTGAAAACAATAGGAAATAGTTCAGCTGTTATGATACCAAAGGGGTGATCAGATATGGTAAAGTCAAGATTCATCTATTTCTGAACTTTAAAATCCTCCTCCTTTCTATATTTTGAAGATTATGGAAGTCACTTGTTTTTAAACATAGTAATCTATTCCACGTAAGCCTGATGGGAATTTATTTTTATAATAGTGGCCCAAATTTAGAAAGGATCAATCTTAAAATTTGTAAAATGTTTTTAAACATACTTTAGAATAAGAAATGATACTATGATGATTAACTAATGATTCCCAACATGACATTTATCTAAACATACTGCTCCATTCTCATTTCATCTGTTCAGGTGGTTTCTCCTGGGTCTTCTTGAGAGGATACAAAATAGGGCAATGTCTTAGTCATTTTAGGATATACAAGGCTTGCCAGTGCCTGGTACATTGAAACAGATGCTTAATACAACTATTTATTGAAATGAAATGTTAAATTCAGATGATTAACAAGAATAGTGTGCAAACTGGCAAGATAAATGGGTTCCTTCCATAGTGTTAGAATATGATGATGTCTTTTTTAAAAAAATAAATCTTTAAGCTTCTGGGTTTCTCTCTCTCTCTCTCTCTCTCTCTCTTTTTTTTTTTTTTTTGACGATGCAGAGCATTTAGTAACTTAAGTGGAGGGGGAAGATGGTGGCCGAGCAAGTCAGACTATGCAAGTCCCGGTGTTGAGAGTGCTGGTAAGCGATTGGGCGTGTGAGTGGCTGACTGAGTGAGGGCTAGGGAGCTAGTGGCCAGGGCTCTCCTAGTGCAGTGACTGGTGCCACACCACAGTTGCTGGGCTTGGACCCTAGTAATTCCTAGGACACAGAAGCCGAGCACCATTTTCTTTCTTTTGTTTACTTTTTTAAATTAACAAAACCCTCCCTGGGAAGAAAATGCTGGAAGAGACTGTCTAAGTGGGGGCTCGAGAGCAAATGACCAGACCCCAGGTGTAATAGCTGCTGCTGCAGTTTCTTTGCTTGGTCCTGGCTCTTTCCAAGGTCACAGAAGCTGAGTGTCATTTTTTTTTAATGGACAGAAGTTTTCCTGTGAAAAGTAGTGGGGAGAGACTGTCACCCCAGGCTCTGCCTCACCATTGGCAGGAGAGACTGCTGGCTCCAGGCTTTGCCTCACCACTTCAGCACATGGCAGGGCACTGGCAGCAGGGGCTATAGAGGGAGTTTAGAGACAAAGTCCCACAGAAGAGGACAAGAGAGGTACCCCACCACCATCTTGAAGGCAGGGCAGAAAAGTGCTCTGAATTGCTCACCACGGAGCAACAGACCCGATCTCTGTGACTGGTGGATCAACTACTCAGGGATTGATTGTGACCCAGAGAGAATATCCTGAAAGCATAAACTTTGGAGGGACATGATGAGTGCTGAGTTTCAGGCACTCCACCCTCTACCCTGGTCCAGCCGTGACACAAATGGTGTGGCCAGAAGAGGACGAGGAAGGACTCCAAAGATATCAGTGAGCAAATCCAGAGCCCAGATCAGGGAAGAAGAGAGGACTGAGCAAATATCAGAAGGGAAGTCTCTCCTATTGACACTGACTAACAGAAATAAAGAGAAAAACAAGAGATATGTCACAAATGAGGAAAAACCAAAGGAAGATCACAGGCATTTTCAAGTGTAAGAAAGACAAAACACCTGAAAGATCAGACCTTGGTGCCCAAACAATGGAGTCACCAACTACTGGCCTCAGAATATGATAGGGATTAGGGAATGGAAGGAGAGAGTAAATAAGACTCAAGAAAGACAAGATGCAACACTGAAAGAACTTGTAACAGAGATTTTGGGCAATAAAAAATTTCATTCAGGATAATAACAAGATGACAAACATGGAAAGCAGAATTAATCTAGCTGAAGAAAGATTCAGAACATGAAGACCAGAATATGGAATTAACCCGATCTGTAAAAAACAGAAAGAAGACTCAGAAAGAAAGAACAAAGACTACAAGAGATGTGCAATTATATTCAGAAGCTGAACCTATGCCTGATTGGTATCCCAGAAGAAGAAAGAAAAATGGAGAATAACTTGGAGCAAGTATTCCAGGAGGTAATCCAAGAAAGCTTTCCCCATCTCACAAGAGATGTGACCAGCCAAGCACAAGAGATACAGAGAATCCTCACAAGATATCAAAAGAGAACACCAACTCCTAGACACATAGTAATTCACCTACACAAAGTAGGCACAAAAGAAAAAATACTAAAGGCAGCAAGAGAGAAAGGTTAGACTACGTACTGGGGAAAACCAATAAGAATAGCAGGAGACCTATTGGCAGAAACACTACAAGCAAGAAAGGACTGGAGCCCTATATTCAAAGTCCTCAAAGATAAACAATTTCAACCAAGAATTTCCTACCCAGCCAAGCTCAGTTTCATCAGTGATGGAGAATTAAAATCCTTCCCAGACATCTAATCCCTAAAAGATTATGCAGCTTCTAGACCAGCACTACAGGAGACACTTTAAAAGGTATTAAGCACAGAAGAAAGAAAGAAAAAAAAAAGAATGACCACAAACTTCCCAAGAGAACAGCAGAGCACAGAATCAACAGAGAATACAGCATAACAAGAAACTTGAAAACACACACATACGACAACCCCAAAGCCAAAAGAAGACAAGCAAACAAAGAAAAACTTTATAGGAGCCTCATGACAGTGATAAACAATCACATTTCAATAATCAGCCTGAATATGAATGGACTAAATGCACAACTGAAAAGATACAGAATGGCAAACTGGATAAGAAACCATGACCCAATTATTTGATGCAGCCAGGAGACACATCTCACTACAAGGGACACACACTGAATCAAAGTTAAAGGATGGAAAATGAGTTTTCAGGCAAATGGATCACAAAAGGAGGCAGAAGTTACAATCTTAATATCAGACAAAACGATCTTTAAGCTATCAAAAATTTAAAAAAGATGCAAAAGGGCACTACATAATGATAAAAGGTTCAATTCATCAACAAGAAATATCCATCCTAAACATATATGCATCCAACACAGGAGCACCAGCATTTAGAAAGTAACTACTAAGTAAACTAAAAACAGATATTGACTCTAACACTATTCTAGCAGGGGACTCGAATATGCCACCAACAACCCTAGATAGATCAATGAGGCAAAAAAACAACAAGGAGATCCAGAACCTAAACTTGACACTCAACCAAATGGACTTCATAGATACCTACAGGTTATTCCACCCAATAACCACAGAATATACATTCTACTCATCACCACATGGAACATACTACAAGATTGATCACATCCTTGGCCATAAATCAAGCATAAACAAATTCTATATGGTTGAAATCTTGCCATGCACACTCTCAGACAACAGTGAAGTAAAAATAAATATCAACACCAACAAAATTTCCCCAAAGCCCATAAGACATGGACACTAAATAGCATAATGCTGAACAACTACTGCGTCAACACTGAAATGAAAGCAGAAATTAAAAGATTCCTGGAAACAAATGAAGAAACATCTTACTAAAACCTCTAGGATGGCATGAAAACAGTTCTAAGAGAGGAATTTATATCTCTACGAGCACACATCAAGAAAACAGAAAGACCACAAGTGGAGAGCCTAACAAATCACCTAAGGGAGCTGGAAAGAGAAGACCACCAAAACCCCAACTTTAGCAGAAGAATCCAAACACCAAAATATGAGCCAAAATACGGGACATAGAAGACAAAAATAACATAGAAAACATAAACAAAACAAAATGCTGGTTCTTTGAAACAAGACTGATGGACCCCTAGCCAGAATGACTAGAAAAAGAGAGAAAAAACCCAAATAAACACAATCAGAAATACAAAAGATCAAATCACAACTGATCCTGAAGAAATACAAAAGATTATCAGAGATTACTATAGACATCTATATGGAAACAAACTTGATAACCTAAATGAAATGGAGGACTTTCTGACATCACACAACCTCCCAAGGTTGAAACAAGAAGACATTGAGACACTAAATAGACCAATAACTACCCAGGAAATTGACTCTGTCATGCAAAAACTACCTACCAAAAAAAGCCCTGGACCAGATGGCATTCCAGCAGAATTTTACAAAACATACAAGAAGGAGCTTATACCAATCCTATTGAAAATATTCCAGGCAATTGAGAAGGATGGAATTCTCCCCAAATCATTTTACAAAGCTAGCATCACACTGATACCCAAACCAGGTAAAGATCCAACAAAAAAGAGAACTACAGGTCAATATCCCTTATGAACATAGATGCAAAAATCCTCAACAAGTTTCTAGCAAATCGGATCCAAAAACACAAATAAAAAATCATCCACCATGACCAAGTAGACTTCATCCCCAGAATGCAGGGCTGGTTCAACATTTACAAGACTATAAATGTAATTAAATACATCAACAGATGTGTAAATGAGAACCACATGATTATATCACTAGATGTAGAAAAAGCTTTTGATAAAATCCAGCACCCCTTCTTGATAAAAACCCTCAAACACCTAGGTATAGAAGGATCATACCTCAAAATTGTAAGTGTCATTTACAATAAACCCACAGCTAACATATTGCTAAATGGACAGAAACTGGAAACATTTCCCCTGAAAAATGGAATAAGACAAGGCTGCCCACTCTCACCCCTCTTGTTCAACACTGTGTTGGAAGTCCTAGCTTGGGCAATTAGACAAGAGAAGGAAATCTGAGGTATCCTAATAGGAAAAGAGGAAGTCAAGTTATCCCCCTTTGCTGATGATATGATCCTATACCTTAAAAATCCAAGAGAATCTGTCAAAAACCTGCTTGCACTGATAAAGGACTTTGGCAAAGTCTCAGTGTACAAAATAAACATGCAAAAGGCAGGTGCGTTCCTAAACACCAACAACAAGCAGGCAGAGACCCAAATTAAAAGCACAATTCCTTTCACAATAGCCACCAAAAAAAAAGATATACCTTGGCATCTTCCTAATCAGAGAAGTGAAAGACATTTACAATGAGAACTACAAAACACTGCTCAAAGAAATCCAAGGAGACACAAACAAATGGAAAAATATTCCATGCTCATGGATTGGAAGAATTAACATTGTTAAGATGTCCATCCTCCCAAAGGCAATAACCCTGTAGGGCTTCCAACACAATGTTGAACAAGAGAGGTGAAAGTGGGCAGCCTTGTCTTATTCCATTTTTCAGGGGAAATGTTTCTAGTTTCTGTCCATTTAGCAATATGTTAGCTTTAGGTTTATCGTAAATGACACTTACAATTTTGAGGTATGATCCTTCTATACCTAGGTGTTTGAGGGTTTTTATCAGGTTCAATGCAATATCCACTAAGTTATCAACATTATTCTTCTCAGATCTTGAAATGACAATACAGAAATTCATATGGAAACATAAACGACCACGAATCGCCAAAACAATCCTTAGCAAAAGAAACAAAGCAGGAGGTATCACACTTCTGACTTCAAACTTTACTATAAAGCTACAGTAATCAAAACAGCCTGGTATTGGTTCAAGAACAGGCATATAGACCAATGGAAGAGGATAGAGATTCCGGAAGCAAAGCCTTAATTCCTCAACCAACTTATCTTTGACAACGCCTCCAACAACAACCACTGGGGAGAGGAGAACCTATTCAGTAAATGGTGCTGGGAAAACTGGCTGGCCACATGCAGAAGATTGAAACAGGACCCGTACCTACCTATCACCGTAAATGAAAATTAACTCTAAAAGGATCAAAGACCTAAATACAAAACCTCAAACTATAAGAATGTTAGAAAATGCAAGAGACACCCTTATGGAAATTGGAACTGGCAACCAATTCCTATTCAGAACCTTAAATGCCCATACCTTAAGAAATAAGATAGGCAAGTGGGACCTCATCGAACGAATGAGCTTCTGCAAAGCAAAAGAAACCATCAAGAAAGCAGGGATACAGCCCACAGAATGGGAAAAAATATTTGCCAGCTGTATATCTGACAAAGTCCTAGTATCTAGGATCTACAAGGAACTCAAACACGTGTAAAGGAAAAAAACCAAACAGCCCCCTTAAAAAGTGGGCAAAAGACATGAATAGACACTTTTCGAAAGAAGATATATAGGCAGCCAACAAACACATGAAAAGTGCTCAGCCTCACTCATCATCAGAGAAATGTAATTCAAAACCACACTGAGATACAACCTAACCCCAGTAAGAATGGCCATCATTAATAAAACAAACAATAACAGATGCTGGTGAGGATGCGGAGAGAAAGGAACGCTTTTACACTGCTGATGGGAATGCAAACTAGTGCAACCTCTTTGGAAGACAGTGTGGCAATTTCTGAAAGAACTAGAAATTGACCTTCCATATGACCCAGCAAGTCTCCTATTAGGAATATACCCAGAGGAACTCACATCATTCTACCTGCACATCGATGTTTGTTGCAGCTCTATTCACAATAGCAGAAACATGGAAGCGACTATGTTGCCCATCCAAGCTGGACTGGATAAAGAAAATGTGGTACATATACACAATGGAATATTATGCAGCCATAAAGAAGGTCAAAGATACGGACTTTGCAGCAACTTGGATGGATTTAGCGTTGATGATACTCAGTGATCAACTACAGAAACCAAGAACATAGCACCCTATGTTGTCACTCATAAGCAAACCTTGAACAATTATTATAGTACTATAAGAAAGGGATTGGCAAACTGGGAATCCCTAGTGGGAAACTGTCAGGGGAGGGGCGGTGTGGGATTGGCAGTTGAGGGAAACTGCTAGGGGAGGGAGGGGCATACCTCATCCACAAGGCTACCTGCATAATCAATGTTTGTATACCTAACCCTGAATTGTACCCCACATCTTTATAATACAAAAAATAATAAGTGTATTGATTCATTGTAGAATAAACATTGTACTTGCGGATATTTTAAGCATTCAGTAACATGTGACCATATATACATCTTATTGATCTTTCTGAATTTCTTTCTTAAATATGACCAAATTCATTTTTAATGTAACAGTATGCAGAAATATATGTAATAAAATAGAAAAATATTTATATAATTTATGAAAATACTTTATCTAATTATATGTAATTTCTACCCACCTCCAATCTTTGAATAGCTGAAGAAATGGAGGCATAGACACTTCCGATTTATATAGAGTAGTTGTCTCAGAGATGAAGGAACAGGGTGGGCTTCATGTGTGTGTGTGACTTGAACTGTCACACAGGTTCTGCACTTAGAAGAAATGAGTCCCATGCTTGATTTAATGCTCTATTGTCGCTGTCTTGAAATTTTAATCATTTTTGAAAAAGGGGCTTGCCTTTTCATTCTGCCTTGGGTCCCACAAATTATTTAGCTGTATTCTGCTAAAATGAATGTCATTGTTTTGAGAGCTCTCTTGTGTCATTCAGGACCAAAGTGTTTATTGCACTCAATTTCTACATTTCATGAGCTCATCAAGAGAAGAGTTCTGAGGGCTGTCAGAGTTGGAATTGTTAGTCACTGGGGAATCTGTATACACTGTGGCCAAGCAGAGATTTTAGACCAACAAAACATAGGCTTCCATTCAATAACTGAGATTTCCAAACACAGTGAAACCTGGTTAACAACTCTGGTTAGTGAAGTGAAGCAATGCCAACAGTTGGTTAATGTAGAACACATGGTTTGGATCCTGCTGTTACTTGAGAAAAGTCCTGACCTTTACTAGAATATGGGGGATGCCTGGGCAAAGGCAGGTACAACTAACTTGACTGAAGAGTCTGGTTACCCATATTAGAAATATTTTTATGATTTATTAAAAAAAATCCTTCAATACTTTTCTACTAAACAAACTGTAGGAAACTGCCTGTGTGTGAAACATGCTTCTCCAACTGGTGCTTCCAGGATTCCAGTTTTCATTGCAAGCAAGCTGTCTGATGGTGGGAAAAAATTCTGTGATACTATGGCTGAAAAGGACATCCTATGCTACTTTTATATGGTAGAAGTCGAAAGACTGCTGTCATCTGTAAGTTACAATTTAAAAAAAAGATGATGGTGATAATTACTATTATTTTGCATCAAAAGCAAATGATTCCAGAAGAACTGATTTATGTTTATCCTAATTTAACCTAGGTGAATTTAAACATTAACATCTAGGTGAAATTTCAATTTTAGGCTAACAATTTTTCCCTGTGGAGTTCAAAGTTTATTTGGAATATGAAGATTTCAACTTTCTTGAGAAAGTTATGTCTCTGAAATAAAAAGTAATCACATAGTTTCTAGAAATTCTTATTAGTGATGAATGGAAGGCCTTCAGGTGTAATGGTACATTCTTCAAGAAGATAAATTTCAGTGTCAAGCTTGGGTTCAAGTCTCTGCTTTTGGTCCTGGGCAATTTACTTCATCTTTCTAAGCCTCAGTCTCTGGATTTGAAATATGGATAAGCACTCAATGCAAAAGGCTGATGTGAAGATCAAATTAGATAATAGATGTAAGTGTCTAGCACAGAGACTAGACATGATAAACACTCTACAAATAAAGTTATTATTATTGACAGATTTTTCTTCCAGGTTTAAATCTATTAGATAGTTACCTTATTGACAGGAATAATGTTTTTGACATTGTAGTAGAAGCCAAAATAAACCATGTTGAAAACCCCATGACGTCCCAAAGTTGCTGTCAATCCTTTGTGAGGCCCTGGAGTCCCAAGCCTTCCTTCTTAATGATGTGTCTTGCATAACCCATAGTGGATGGTTGCTGCAGAAAAGAGAATAAAAGCCAGAAAGATCACCTTTGAGACTGTGGAACACAGTAAATAGCCACATTAGCTTCCCTTCAAGCCAAAATTATTAGGGACTCTCCTCCACCCCAAATATGAATAATCATGCCTAGATCTATGCTTTTTAACAAGAACAAACCAAAAAAGTAAACAAAATTGCATGCACAACAAACAACAGGCTTTATATAAGAGATTGTTGGGAAGTAAAAAACATCTTTGGTGGAATTAGTGAAACTTATTTAATATAATAATTATGAACACTTTCAACATGTAAATAATTGTATCCAATTCTGGATCATCCAAATGAATGAAAGGTTCACCACATAGATAAATTGGTAATCCACCACTATACATAATGCAAAAAGAATTCATATTTGGTTCTGGAATCCAGCATATTTACCTTTTTAATTATATTCTTCTAAAGCAATGATCTCATTGCTTTAATGGTTTAAACTGGTGCTAGGGTAGAAATCAGCCATAAACAGCTGTTGATTGTATACATCCTCAATAAGCTGTACAATCAGTGTGTGTATCACTGCTGTGATAAATTATAAATAAACACTATTGGGAGTACTAGATTATCTTAAATTTACTCATTTCCAGTCCTTGATTGATTACCCATGCCTTAAATGTCCTGACTGCTGGAATCCAGTCTGTTGCTACTTTTGGAACTTGACGAAGAGCTCACTGCATTTTACCCTGAGGTTTACAATTCATTACAATATACTTACATTTTATGCAGGTCTTTAAAATGGTACAAGTGATTGTTTACTTCATGGAGGTACTGCACAAAAAATATCTTTCCCTTTCCTATTTTGACTGAATAGTAAATAGGGAAAATGTTTGGTGTTTATTATTATTTTTTCACCCATAAGGCAAGCACTGATATGCCATTTGTTTGATATTTTACTGGAGCAGGAGTGATCTGATAAACTTTCAGACTGTAAGTATTTTTTTATCATGTGCAATTAAGGCTACATCAGCCAGATGGAATAGAACTAATCCAATCGAGTCTTTTCATCCAACTTGCATTTATAATAGCTCTGTAATTAACAAGAAACATTTAACAAGCTTGTTTATATAGTAAATCCTATAGTTTTTGCTGCTAAATCGTTTAAAAACTCTAGCTATAATGCTACACTCAACTTCATCTATTCACTGAAGAGGATTAATTACAATAAATGGCATTAATCTCAAGGAAACCCTTCTTTGTAACATGAAAACTCCTCATGAGCATGTACCTGGAAACAAAGACTTACCATATAGGAAAACAAAAAAATTTTTGGAAGTTAAAGTTCATTCCCTGTTCGACAACATGAGATTTTTTGTTTGTGTTTTGACTATCGCTCCAAAGTATTTATTCTGATGTTCAAAAGAGACAGGACAAGCTCAGCACAAGCTCATTTCTGTTGGAAAGACCCAGAAGTGCTGAAAAAATTGTCTAAATGCTCTCTTACTCTGAGGGAGGTAGCCTAGGGTCAGGGGAGAGAAAGGAGGCAGCTTTCCTAGGGATGGAGGAACAGGGCAAAGACTAAGCTGCCTGCCAGGCTCACCGAAAAAAACCGTGTCCAACCTAAGCCTTTTCTCTATCCTCACTCATTTAAGGCCCTGAGGAGATACGGGGATAAGGAGCTCAGGAGCTCAGAGGCCATCTGGGTTCTAGGGCAACAGAGAAATAAAAGTACAAAGAACAATAGCTTTCCTAAAAAAGAAAGAAAGAAAGAAAGAGATGTAAAGAGGTTTCCATTGTTTAAAAATCGTAATTTACTAAATTGTCAGAATTAGGATGGCTAAACTAAGTATTAATTTGAATACCATCTTTTTGATCATCTTGGAAAGAGAAGACTTCTACTAGATCTTAGTGAGAATTGACAAATTCACAGATAGCATTTACTGATCATTTATTCCCTGATTTTCATAGGCTTAGGTGCTAGGTAGGTACAAGGACATATAATGCATGGGTTTTTAACTCAGGTACTTTGGTGACTTTGAACTCTAGTTGCCCATAATTAAGTAAACCAGAGGGTAGCATAGTAATCAGAAATAGAAGCTCAGAGTCAGACAGCTCCAGTTTTGAGTCTCAAAAGTATCACCTGCTAACTTTGGCAAGTATTTTATCCTCTGATCAAGTCTCACTTTACTAATTTGTAAACAAGGATAATGATAGAATCTTCCATTATAGGATTCTTGTGATGATAAACAAGTCAATAAACTTAGTCCATTGAAAGCATTCACTGTATATGAAGCTATTTATAATAATGACCGTTATGCTGACAATCATAAAAGTAGTTATAATGATAAAATAACAGGTAATTTCTTTGTTAGTTGAAGGCAGTGTCAATTAAAATGTGGAGTCTGATTTGAGGAAGAAGAAGCTTCTTCCTTCTCACTCCTTCTGGCTGTCCTTTCCTTTTCCCAGAGTCCTGGACTTGTGATGAAGTCCACCAGAAATACATCCAGAATGCAAGATAAGAATGCTTCCTCTGAGGCTCAACCATTCCGACCTCTAGGCCAGAGATCTCATTCCAGAGATGGCGCCTTATCCAGGAACTCTCCTCTCTGAAGCAGTAGATCCTGTAAATTGGACTCTTCCTTATCCCTTGGTTAGCATCCTGGCTAAGATCTCTCCATTTGGCAAGTCTATGGGCTGTAGAAACAAGGCCACATGGAATCAAAAGTTAAGAATGGAAAAATATACGAACTGGTGCTTTACAGCCTGGAGAACGTAGTCATATATGTTATCAAATATTTGGAACACAATGAGCACTCACTGCTCTAAGCCATTATCACAGATGCTCAGTACTTTACATACATTGTGTTATTTAAGTGTGTGAGTTAGGTCTTATCATTACCCTCTTATGACATATAAAGAAATTAAGGCTTAGAAATTAAGTTACTTGCCCAAGATCACAGAGTAAGTGGTAGCATCAGAGTTTAAACTTTTGGACTCCAAGTCTGTGCTTTTACACTCTGTGTGGTTCTGCTATCCTAGAATATCTGATTGTTTCTGTCAACAACCCCATAGTGGGCTGCAGGTATATTCTCATTTTTCAGGTGAGGAAACCAGTGATTGTTAGGTAACTGAATTCTGCATCTAATCATGTTATTCTTTCCATGCTCATTCTTGTTATACATAGATGATAATTTTTTTCCAGAATTTGATAATCCAACTGATATAGGTAACAGATAAATAATAGTACAAACATATTTTCCTAGCAAGTAGGGGCCTTGGGATAAAGAAAAGCCAAAACTCTAATGCCTATAAAAATTAGATGTAAAAGCATAATAGTTTTCCCTCCTTCATTTAGGGACAGTGTATCACAAACATGTAAGCAAATATTTAATCAGAAAGGCAAAACCTGACTTCCACTAGGATGCTTAAATAGGAAAATAGAGAATCATTTTGACTAGATCTCTATAAACACAAGGAATTTTACTAAACTTATTTGATTACTATGCTTCCATTTCAAAGCACACTGGGGACTGATTAGCATCATCAGCCAAATGATTCCAGTTCTATCCAACTCGGCAGGTCAACCACCAGTTCAGTTTCCTTCCAATATTTAGATTCATTCCAATTTTCATACTTAGTTGACAGTTGTGGGCCAAACTGCATTCTAACTTTCCTTGATGTCCCTTTCATTCACTGCACATGAGCAGCCAAGTATGGAAGAGTAAGTGGATTGGGATGAAAATTAACAAATATTTTTTGCTTTAATTTTTATACGAACAGATATGCTATGAATTGTTATATCTGCCCACAAGGGTATTCCATAATGGTTATAGGATATGGAATTGATATTTTGTTTTTAAAAGTTATTAAGATTTTTGATTTTAAAAAAGATCCTAAGTGAAATAAGCCAAACACAGAAAGGAAAACATTGGCCAGGTACGGTGTCTCATGCCTATAATCCCAGCATTTTAGGAGGCTGAGGCAAGAGGATTGCCTGACCCCACAGGTTTGAGACCAGCCTGGGTAACTTGGCGAGACCTCATTTCTACAATAAATCAAAAAGTTAGCCGGGTGTGGTGGCATGTTCCTGTAGTTCCAACGAAGTCTCGCTGAGGCAGGAAGGAAGGCTGAGGCGGAAGGATCGCCTGAGTCAGCAGGACAAGGCAGCGGTGGCCGTGAGCATGCCACCCACTGCACTCCAGCCTGGGTGACAGGGTGAGACTCTGACTCAAAAAAAAAAAAAAGAAAGAAAAATATTGCATGATCTCACTCATACATAAAATCTTAAAAAAAAAAAATCAAATATATAGAGATAGAGAATAAAATAGTGGTTAACAGAAATGGATGGGGAGAGGGAGGTCAGTGGATACAAAGTAGCAGACATACAGGATGTACAAATCTAGAGAACTAATATCCAACATGGGGACTATCGTTGATAAAATTGTATTTTATTGTATTAAGGATTTGTGTTAAATAAATAGATTTACACACTATTTTCATGTAATGAATATGCATATGTACCACCAAATCTAAAATAAAATAAATAAGTAGATTTTAGTCATCTGTGCCACAAACACAAATGTAACTATTGAGAGGATAGATACGTTAATCTGCTTCATGATAGTAACCATTTTGCTATCTATATGTATCTCATCACATCATGTTGTAAATCTCAAATATACACAAAAATTTATTAAAAAATAAAAAAGTTTTAAAAAGAGAGAGAGAGAATCCTCTACCTAAATGATGCTCCCAGGCATCACTCCAGGGCAGTGAATTCTTACTCTCTGAGAGACCAGTACTACCATCAAATCACTGAGATGACTTATGGCAGCCTGAGCTATTTTTTTTGGAGTTCTTCCTTCCAACTACTGACCATAGCTGGCTTTGATTAGCTTGTGAGTTCATAGACAGGGGTTTTAGGCAGTAGGCATTGTTTTCTAGGTAAATAGCTGTCAGAGTATGCCATAGGTATAGGCGTGGGGTGTGTCGGGGGATTTCCTTCATTTCTAAGGCCAAAGAAGAGCCCTAAGCATGCCATGTCAAAGGAAAGCACGCTCCACATGCATTCCTTGACTTGCTTCCTATGGCCAGGTGGATTTTGTCGCATTTGGGAGCCAATGGAATCAGGGTATTGCACCAGACTTCATCATGTGGCTGGAAAGCAAACTGGATCAGACCTTTACACAATGGAGTGAGTGTTCATATCTGGGTCTCGAGAAAAATGCTGCTTTGTTAAAAAGAGGAGACCCAGTTGCTCTATTTAGGTAGGAAAATATGCTTGCTTTTCAGGAGATCGAAGATCTTCCATACTTTTCATTACTCAAATGAGGGCTTGAAGCATTTTCATACATTTGAAAAAATAAAAGAAAAACCTTCCTTTTATTTGAGAACAAAGTGTAAGTGAAACATGAGGAATCAGGCTTAAAAGTCCACATTTATACAGTTATTTTAGCTTAGATAGTTCATTAATTCATCATTGCAGTTTGTTTTAATAGGGCATGATTATGGACAAAAAAGACACCCAAAATATAATGCTATTCTATCTAGAGTTTATGTCAGATGAACAATCTGTTTTTAAACAATCCAAGAGTGGAGAATAATTTGCTGTCAAAAAATCCTCCCAGGCTGGGCGTGGTGACCCAGACCTGTAATTCCAGCACTTTGGGGGCTGAGGCAGGAGCATTGCTTGAGGCCAGTGGTTTGAGATCAGGCTGGGTAACATGGTAAGATCCTCTCTCTACAAAAAAGAAAAGAAAAAAGAAAAATCGCCAGGCATAGAGACACACATCTGCAGTTCTAGCTACTGGGGAGGCTGAGAGTATCACTTGAGCCCAGCCAGGAGTTTGAGGCTTCAGGGAGTTATAATCACATCACTGCATTCCAGCCTGGGTGACCTTTAGAGCAAGACCTTAACTCTAAAACAAAACAAAACAAAAAAGGAAACGAAAATAAGATGCTGTGTTTATTGCAGCACTATTTACAATAGCAAAACCATGGAACCAACCATGCTGCCCATCGAAACTGGATTGGATAAAAAAAAGGTATAATACACAATGAAATATTATGCAGTCATAAAGAAGTACAAAATTATGGACTTGGCAGCAACTTGGATGGATTTAGAGTCTATCATACTCAGTGACTTATCTCAGAAACAAAGAACTGAGTACTACATGTTCACATTCATAAGCAGACCCTGAATATTTACCATAATACTATAAGAAAGGGATTGTCAGTAGCTGGAAACTGCCAGGGGAGGGAAGGAGAAGGCATATAACATTAATAAGGTACCTGATCTCAAACCAGGCAGAGTGGGGACCAAAGGGAGGCCCAAACCTTACCTGTATGATGACCGCTTGTATACCTAATCCTGAATTGTATCCCACATCTTTAAAATTAAATCAAATTAATTAAAAAAAGAAGACGCTGAACCACAAAGGCTATGTCAATACCAAGTGGCTAGTCAATAATCACCCCTGGAAGATCACATGGCCCTCCAAGTGAGGAGACATGGGCACTGTAATGTGTCCCTGCCCTATTAGCAGAGCAGGAAAGAAGGAAGATGACAGTGATGTGGTCACAGGGGTTACTGCTCAAAGGAGACTGGCAACAAAGAAGGAGGCTTTGCTTCTTCGTGTTCCCAGAAACATTTTCTTTTGTTTTTCCTTGAGCATCTCAATTATTCAGGATTCTTTATCCCAATGAAAACATTCGTTGATTAGAAAGGGACTGCTATGTTGATGCTTCTTTTTTCAGAGTTAATTTTTTTGGGCTTTATTTTCTCTACCTATAAAATGAAGATAAAGACATCAGCATGACAGAGATAATGAGAGGATTTGAAGTATCAAGTGAGCATGAGCACCAGGAAAAGTGGAAGTGTTCACTGTGGTGACCAGTGGGATAGAGTGAGAGGGCAATGTTGGTAGAAATCATCCATTATTTTTTTCTTTATATAACTCTGTATTACTTGATTTGTGGGGAAAAGCATGCATTACTTTAGTAATTTATAAACATATATAAAAAATTTAAAATACCAAATAAAAGGAAAACAGCAGGTAAGGAAACGTGCAGAGTGTCTGGTATATAGTAGATGTTCTGTAAATGGTAGCTATTATCATTACTTCAAAGTCTTGATTCTAAAAGCACAAATCTAGGGTTACTGGCACAGAAGAATGGAAGACAAATCATTTTCTGTCGATGATAATAGAGAGGCAACTTGGCTGCTGCCTTAGGTATTGTTGAAAGATAGCTGTAGGAATGGATTCATATGCATAATTTTCTTTTCTGCCCACAAGAATCATGGGCTGGAAAGAAATAATTTATGTGCTGAACAGTTGCCAAGCAGTGTTTCACATAGTAATGCAGGAAAAATTTGAACTTAACTCAATACATCATGCTGAATGCTGACATGCTCTCGAAGCTGGCGTCTCACACTATCTGTAAACAGCCACACACTTGCACTCTATGTAACTCAATTTCTCTCTCACTTTCTTGAAAGAGAGAGTCACAAAATACAGTTCTTCAACTCACTTGATGTTGACCTTACATAATGTAATTAAGTTTAGTTAAATATTTGTTGGTTGTCTATGGAGAAAATAATCAATAAGCTTTAAGATACTATGTGTGATCTAATTGGCCTCTGCTTGATTATTAAGCTCCCAGAATAAAATGTGTAGAACTATAGTTGGTGTAACTCAAAACCAGAACCACATTCTAAACTAATTTTTAAAAAATGCCTATCTTTAAAGATTTTACCATCAATTACACATTTGCTATCTATTCATTGATCCTTAAAATTATAATCAGAGCAAGCAGGTAGAAGACTAATTATTCCTTTCTTGGGTTGAACATCTTTAAAGACTAAATAGAGGTTAAACAGACTTTTGCAATTTCCTAAAGGTTTAGTTTCATATTTGGGGGTGAGAATGATTATGTTCATATGTAACATAGACAAAAAATGACAGAGTAGAAGGAAAACCTGTGCCCCAGCCACACATCAGAGGCAAATCCTATAGACCTCAAGGGAAGGAAAACATAACCCTTTAGCCAAATAATAACTTTGAAGTAGATTTCAAAGTGGAGAGAAAAACTGGGAAACAATTCATACAAGATTTTGCTCCTGGGGAGAAATTCACATTTTCCAGGCTAGCAGAGAACATGCCAGCCAAACAGCGCTTGGTTTAGCACAACTGATAGGGGACTTCTGGTTCTTCTAAATAAATGGATTTTAAAAAGACCATGCACCAATGAGAGGTGGGAAAGGTCCTATAAGGACAGCAAGCTACAAAGTCACACTTTCGGCAAGACTGGAGGTACAACTCATCTTCAACAGAGCAATCCTTGGGGAAGCTTAATCCTACACCAAAGAGATTATGCACCAGAACAATTCTCTACTTGGGTTTAGCTTGAAGGATGGGGGGAGATTTGGGTCTATCTCAATTTTATCTAAACATGTTTTTACCCCCACTGAACCAAACCAGAGCATGACAAAGCTCTGATTATTTTGCTCCCCACAGAAGGTCAAGCATATTTAAATTAGAGACCGGTTTTCTTCATTCACTGTGAATTCTGAGATGCTGGCCAAGATTCTGGCATTGGAATTGGAGGAAGTGTGGCAGGGATTATAGTCTTTGACTGATATGGTGGCAATTTAAAAAGTGGAGGCGAGACAAGCACACCTATTAACATATTTCATACATAAGTTGGAAGGATACGAGGGCAGCATCAGGAACCAAATTAACCACAATTTCCTTTCAGTTTTTAGAACAGTTTATGGCTAAGCTGGGTGGGAAAGCATATTTGTGGGTAACATACTTCTGACTGGCTACAGCATCAGCCTAGACCACAGAGGGGAAACCCTGGGCAACTGGAGTCAGTGCCATACCTGTCATTCTCAGAAGTCCTGACAAGACTTGAACTTGGAGCACCAAGACGGCAGTTCCCTTCATTCAGCGGCCAAGAACATAAAAGAAGGAGCTTCTGCTCTCTGCCGGTGCTCCAGGGTATCGGGTCCCCTGCCATGGACTCCACACTTTGTGGGGTCCCTCCCATTCTGGCCCTCCACCAGTCATGCACTCTCCACATTGCCAAGAGGACATCTACCTAGACCCGACATCTCTTTCTAAATCACGCTTTCTGACCCTGGACTGTAGCAGTTCTTCTGCTCCATCTTTTTCACTCTGCCATTCCCAAAAGATTTTTAAGTATAATATTAAATGCCACATCGACCACTCCTGTCCTCGAATGTCTTCCACTGCAGAGTGCCTCTCAGCTGCAGCAATTTCTTGGGAAATTTTACCACTTAAGGCTGAAGAAATGGGAAAATCCAAAATACTCTGCAGAGGATTCCATGATGGTTCATGCCCAAGACATGAGAGTAGACAGGATGAACAGTAGACATGCTGCCTGAGAAACTCACACAATTGGCAGGCCAATAAGACTTATCGACCTGCCAAATAAGTGTCAAAGGGGAGCTTGCTCTGCTTTCTGAAAGGTGTTATCAACCTAGTTAGCCATTCTGCATACAGCCCATCTGTTTAGTTTTCCATCACAGCTGTTCACTGTAATTGATCGAAAAGGCTGAAAACGAGCTTAGTTCATAACCATCTCTGTGAAGTAACTAAGAATCCATGATCAAGAATCCAGGTAGGCCAGGCGCAGTGGCTCAGCCTGTAATCTCAGCAATTTGGGAGGCTGAGGCAAGAGGATTGCCTGAGCCCGGGGAGTCAAGACCATCCTGGGCAACTTGGTGAGGCCTCATCTCTACAATAAGTCACACACACACACACACACACACACACACACCAGCCAGGCATGGTGGCATGTGTCTATAGTTCCAGCCACTTGGAAGACTGAGGCGGAAGGATCATCTAAGCCCAGCAAGTCGAGGCTGCAGAGTCCATGAGTGTGCCACTGCACTCCAGCCTGGGCGACAAGAGTGAGACTCCAATTCAAAAAAAAAAAAAAAAAGAATCCAAGTTAACTTGATACAACTATGCCAGAGAAAGAATACCTTGATTGTGGCAGAATTCTTCCCATAGTGGCTTCAAACTTTTTTAGTTTCATCTCTAATTTTTGCTGTTAGATACTAGTTATTTATAGCAAACAGATAATCCAGCTACTACTATTTATGACAGTGGACCTACACCTGAGTTTAAAAACCTTGTCAATAGACACTGTATACAGTCTACCAGTTTTCATGCCTTGATATAGAATTCAAAGTGAATGGATGGTACTGGCATTTGAGAATGACCTAAGGCACTTTGAAGGAGAAGACTGACCATCACTCGGTAAGCTGTATTTGTTCCCACAGCTGGAGTCAGCTGTGACTGCTCAATATTAATTGGGGCAAATCTGTCTTTACTTAAACTTAGGAATTTATAAGATCAACTTGCATCTAAAAATAGTTATCATTGGTTGTGTGCCTACCATTGGCCAGGTTTTGTGTTAAGACCTTTGCATATATTAACACATTTAAATTCTCATAAAATGCATGTTGTATTAATAACTACTAACACTTATGAAACCATCACTGCACACCAGACTGTAGTGACAGCTTTATACATGCTTTTCATTTAATCTTCATTACATTGCTTGACATGGCTATTACTATTAGGTTTTCCTAACAAAAGAGGAAACTGAGCTAGCATCAGGTAGGAAACATGAAGCTGTCATGAGGTCAGTAACTGAATTCTCCCTCCTGGGCTTACTTTAAGGAAGATGCACTGATCACCACCGTTTTTCCAATGAGGGAGCAGCAAGTATATTGTTCAAGGCCATATTGTTAGAAAACAGGAAAATGTACCAAAAGGAAAACAAACAAACAAACAGTTCCTTTAAAAAATGGGCAAAAGACATGAATAGACACTTCTCAAAAGAAGATATACGGGCAGTCAACAGACACATGAAAAAGTACTCAGAGAAATGCAAATCAAAACCACATTGAGATACCACCTAACCCCTGTAAGAATGGCCATCATTAATAAAACAGATGCTAGCGAGGATGTGGAGAAAAAGGAACACTGCTGGTGGCAATGAAAACTAGTACAACCTCCTTGGAAAATAGTGTGGCAATTTCTAAATGAAGTAGGCATTGACCTTCCACATGACCCGACAATCTCCCTACTGGGAATATACCCAGAGGGACTCAAACCATTCAACAAAACAGAAACCTGCACACACATGTTTACAGCAGCACTGTTCACAAAAGCAAGAACATGGAATCAACTATGCTGCCCATTTAAAAAATGTGTTACATATACACGATGGAATATTATGTAGCCATAAAGAAGGACAAACATATGGATTTCTCAGCAATTTGGATGGATTTAGAGTCTATCGTACTCAGTGATCTATCACAGAAATAAAGGACAAAGTACTGCATGTTCTCATTCATATGTGGACCCTGAACATTTACCATAATACTATAAGAAAGAAAGAACCCTGACCCTTCTTTGCCAGCTTGTCTTCCTGTTCTAGATAGCTCTGCTTATAGATGTTCTTTGATAATTGTCACACAAGGCTTAAACTTTGTTAGAAATTGTAGATCAGGAAGAATTGGAGATCCTTGCTTCTCTAAATGAAGGCCTGCATCTGAATTAAGATGGGCCAGGAAGTCATTCTCATGCAATCAGCTGAGAAGTTTTCTCTGAAGGTTTAATCCTGATAGAGCCATGAGAAGCATTTTCGATTATGTACTTCCCTTTAAGCTATTCTTTATTTTCTAAATTTCTACAATGATCATGTATTATGATTACTATTATTATTATTATATGAGTTGAAGTCTCACTCTATCACTCAGGCTGGAGGGCAGTTGCACACTGATGGCCACCACAGCCTTGACCTGCTGGGCTCAGGTGATCCTTCTGCCTCAGCCTTCCAAGTAGCTAGAACTAGAGGAACACGCTACCAAGCCCAGCTAAGTTTTCTTTAATTTATTGTAGAGATGAGGTCTCACCAAGTTGTCCAAGCTGTTCTCAAACCCCTGGGCTCAGGTAATCCTCCCACCTCAGCCTCCCAAAGTTCTGGGATTACAGGCTTGAGCCATTGTGCCTGGCCAAGCATGTATTAATTTTAAGTAAATGTTCACAGACAAAATGTGAATAGATTCTCATGTTAAAACATTCAACTACACAAAGCCCTTCTCTTAAACTCCTACCTTCTCCTCTGCCATTCCAATCTCCTCTCCAGAAGTATGAATTTTAGTATGAATTCTTCTAGACCCACACTGTCCTGTATGGAAGTCATTACCCACATGTGGCCATTGAGCACTTGAAATAACCTAGTTGAAATGGGCTGTAAGCATAAAATATACCTCCGGTTTAAAGATTTAGTGTAAAAGGGATGTAAATATCTCATAACATTTTATATTAATTGTATGTTGAAATAACAAACTGTAGAGACAGTAAAAAGATCAGTGATTGACAGGGATGAGAGAGAGGAGGAAGAGATGAATAGGCACAGAGGATTTTCAGGGTACACTATATGGTACTATAATGATGGATACATTTGTCAAAATCCATAGAATGTACAACACTAAGAGCGAACACTCATGTAAACTATGGACTTTGGTGATAATGACATGTCAGCATGTATTCTGCAATTGTAACAAATGTACTGCTCTAGTGGAAGACATTGACAACAGGGAAGGCTATGTGTGGGTAGGGCTAGGGAGTTCATAGGAAACTCTGTACCTTTTGCTTAATTTTGCTGTGAATCTAAAATTATCTAAAAAATCCCTCC
>NW_007215166.1:359471-398238 GCF_000164805.1 Carlito syrichta
CCTTCCTTCCTTCCTTCCTTCCTTCCTTCCTTCCTTCCTTCCTTCCTTCCTTCCTTCGTTCCTTCGTTCCTTCCTTTCTCTCTCTCTCTCTCTCTCTCTTTCTCTCTCTCTTTCTTTCTTTCTCCTTTTTTCTTCAGTCACAGTCTCATTCTTTTGCCCAGACTGGATCATGGCTCGCTGTAACCTTGAACTACTGCACTTAAGGGATCCACTCTCCTCAGCCTACCATGTAGCTGGGACTAGAAGCGCATGCCACCAATCCTGGCTAATTTTTTGATTTTGCTATGTTACCCAGGGTGGTCCCAAACTCCTGGGCTCAAGTAATCCTCCTTCCTTGGTCTCCCAAAGTGCTGGAATTACAGGCATGCGCCACTGTGTCCGGCCTTAAAAAATAGTCTTAAAGGGCAAAAAAAACCAATTGAATATACTGGGGTAAGTAAAGTACAGTACTGAATTAATTTCACTTGTTGAAAATTTTTAAAATATAGCTAAAAATGTGTATCATATTACATTGTTATTGGATAGAACTGCTCTAGAGTGTAGATCATATCATTTGTGAATGATAAACACACATACACACACACACACAAGAAATACAGTTTTTTGGTGTTTATAACATAAATATGCATTATTTTTATACTTGAAAAGAATTAGAAAAATTTAAAGTAAAATCTTTAAATGAGTGTATATTAAATTAATTCTTTTCTTTCTCCTTTTCTCATCTTCTTCTTCCTCTTCCTCCTCCTCCCCACCTCTGTTTTATACTTGACAACCCACAAAGCCTTAGAGTAAAGAAAGAAATTATTCTTGACCATACAAATGCTGCAGTAAGCACACCCAGTGTATGGGATAAATCACTACAGGTACAGATTAGCAAAAAGGGATCTTCTCCTTGGATAAAAGAAAGTGCTACTCAATGAAGAAAGTCAATGGCATTATCGGGTCCCAGATAAAAGACCCATGAGAGCAGCAAAAATCACCAGTAGTTATTTTTTAAATAACTAGATCTAAATTTTCTATTTGTTATCATAGCATATCCTTTCCTCAGACATTTTCTGCAATAGGCAAAGTCTCATTACTTTATGTTGAGCGACCACCCACTACTAATCAACTGCTTCAATTTGATCAGTATCGCCAAAAATACACCACATCAAAACACCACCTTGGTTCACCTACTGAATTCTGATAGTTGCTGTAAATAGTTGCTAATATGTGTGATTATGTGATCAGTAATTTTGCTAATTTCTGACTAGTTATAATAACACTAAAGACCTTTTATAATGCATTGAACAGATTTTATACTGTTTAAGTTAAAACTTGATAATGTCCAGTTCAATGGATTATGCAAAAGAAATGACCTCAAACAAGCTCCCTCTACCTCTCACCTCCTGCTTAACAAATGGCCGAATATACATAATTTACATAGATTGCACTTGTATAAATGAACTAGAAGCACATATACATGCAGTGCATTCTTGTGTATGTGTGTGTGGCGGGGATTGTTTATTGTGTTCTAGCAAGGTTTTAGCACATGCAAAACATTAGCAGCTCTTACTTGGCTTCAATGTAGAACCTCCTTGAGGGCAAAGGAGAGAATAAGAATGTCAGGCATGAGTAGATATGCTGTGATAAATAACATGATTTTCATTCCTGTGAGTGCTGTTTAGTGCACTGTCCCATTTGCGTCCCCATAGTTACATACTGCCCAGATAAAGGACTGTCATTGAAGGCCTGTTTATACCTTTGCCTACGCATTGCTGTTTCAAGACAAAATTCTCAGTAGGCAAAATGAGGCACTGGATGGGGATCTCTAAAATTTTCTTGCAGCTGGTAATCCTCCTAGTCTAGCAAACTAAGTTTTCCTGAAGCAGATTCCACAGGAATTGTTTCAATGCTCCCTATTGATAGGACATTTAAAATAAATGCTTCTTTTCTTCCCCCTATTCCTCACTATCATTTTCCTTTATTCATAAAAGAATAGAGAGAAAGCAGAACAGAAACAAAAACTAGGGGAATACAGAGATTCTCAACCTTTTCTGAAGTGCTGTAGATTACTGTATTTAAGGCAATTTTTTAAAACTTCAAAACAAAACAAAACCAAACCTGAATTAGGATTGACTTCATCTGAGTAGATACCATCTGCTGTAACAGCCCAGCCCATCCCCCCAGATTTGGCAGCTACAGGTGAGCAGGGCCCCCTCCTTCCCCACACCCTTGCCCAAGAAGCTGCCAGGAAGCTCTCAGGCAGTATCAGCAGGCAGGAAGTGGGGCGGGGGCAAGGAGGTCTCCACCCATTAGCAGCTGCTTAAGCAGTAGGTAGGGGAACTTTTCTACAGAAAAATACAGGTCAGTAGATACTCCAAACCAATTTCTACCACATGCTACCCAGTTGTGGAATTAAGTTGAAATGCTAAGAAAGGCCCTGAAATGCTAACAAGACCAATCCCCTTGTTTCCTCTACCTTGTGCTTGGCACCCCAAATAATAAAACAAGAGCAGTTGGACTTGGCGGTTTAAAGGGAATTATTAGGCAAATGGAAGGAAATGAAGGCAGCACACACCAAGGTTAGCTGTCTCCATGGAACGTCATGTACCCATGATTAAATGTCATACCCCATCATTGTCCAAGTGGTGATGTCTACACAGGTTTAGTAACTTGCTCATTCATATCTAACCAAAAGACAGGTTTGACAGATTATCAGAAATCTTTTGGGCGGGTGGTGGGTGGAGTGGGGGAAGGAGTGAGGTCATTTTTTAAAATGACTTACTTATATCTTAAAGCAAAATATTACCACCTTAGTGGTTTTGCTATAGCCTATTTTAGGGCAATGTGAAAGATGAGTTTTGTCAGAAGTCAGGAAAACATCTCCAAATAAATCATTATAAAATTACATTAGAACTCTAAAATAAAAATGCATAAACACGTCTTAGAACTTTTGTTAACACTTTCCTTGTGTAAGATATTTGACTTTTTCTTATGCTATTTCCTTAAAATTATTTACTATGGCTTTAATAAGTAGATAAGAACTGGGTCCATTGTTTTACATGTGTAATTAAAAATACATATTTAGTGCCCCCAACAATAGGAAAACATCAGAATACTCACTGCTGCAAATGTGTTCCGATTGGCTTGCAAGCCAACTTTTACTACCTCAAAAGGATTAACTACAATGGCTTCTGTAAGTCCAGATCCCAATCCAGCAATGGCAAATGCCTAGAAAAATTAAATCAATCAATACTTTAAAACAAGTTATCATGTGTACTGGCTTAAGCATCCCATTCACTACACTATGCAGCTGAATGTTATAATGAGAATGGAGCAGCCTACATAAAGGGACCATATACCATTACTAAACAGCTTTAGTTCTTGATTAGATGCTGACAATTCATGAAGAAATTACAGAAGCCACAAACCACATCCGAACAATTCCAAAATAGAGTGTCAAAGTCCCATCAACAACGACTTCTTCCTTTAACAGAAAGCAAGACTGTTTTACGGATTTAAGGTGGACATTACAAAATCTGCGCATATAACAATTAAAAAACACTGAGTTGTACAAGGAGAGCTTTGTTTTTAAACATCTACTTAAATTCATTTATTGAGATTATAAAGAAGTTCAAGGAGCAGAACCACAAATAAAATATGTATCAAAAGCTAAATTTCAGGTAACTATAGCTAGAAACATTTAAATGTATAGTCACGTTTTTAGCATCACTATTCTAGTCTATTCACAAACAAAAATTATTTTTAATTCATCCTTTTGTTGTCTTGTTTTTAAAAAACTGGTAATTGCCCTATCCTTCTGGACCTAAAAGCTGAGATCAGAAATAGATGGGTTGTTCTGAAGGACTCAATTACATCAAGAACATTTATCAAAGGATGACTGTATGCCAGGTTCTTATTTGCTATCTGTTAAGCATTTCTGCAGTAGAAAAGAACAACTTTCTAGAATTTTGCTCTAGGTAGAATGCTTAAAAGTTTTTTTTTTTTAAATTTGTATAAAAATTAACCACAATAATTAAAACATGCAGAAACAAAGCAGAAAAATGATAAGCCTCAATCTCCAAAACAGATGCTGGAAAATAGTGATTATTTAGTGTTGAACCTTCAACTCTAGGAGAAGAGGAGGTACTACACACAACTAAGAGAAGCATAAAACCAACGAAGAGTAAAGAATAGACAACTCTTATGAAGAGTCTCCAATCCCTTCAAACTAGAAGACTAAAGGAGAGAAGGGACAAAAGAATGTTCTGTAACCTTAAAGGAGGAGGCAGAGTGGAAGGAGGGTAGGATATAGAATCAGGGCGTAGGTCCTGGTTCTGCTACTTACTGACTGTGTTACCTGAGCTATCAGATTCAGTGGTCTGTGCACAGACAAAAGTGTCCAGCCAAGGGTGTGTGGAGAATGGGCTCCATCCAGCCTCCATTTGCCAAGCTGTGTCCTGAAGAGGCATCAGTTAGGAGAAGGGGCACCTTTTGATAATTCACACAAAGGCACCATGGGGGCTAGCTGTGACTCTGCATAGGAATCAATGAATCTTTGAGGAGCCACAGTTTTCCCATCTGTAAAATGGAGATAGTAATATCTAATTTCCCTGGACTTAAAGTTATCATGTGGCTCAAAAGAATGTGTGCAAGCCCTTTGTAAAGTACCATACAAGCACCGCTGTTTGTTTGTGTTGCACATAAAAAGAGAGGAAGAATGGAACTGGCTACGGAATCTAGGAGAGAAGGAATAGCTAATGATGTTTTCCTTTCACCACCCTTCATTACAGTTTTAAACATAGTTGTATAGGGTAACTGATCAAGTATTTTATTCATTTATCTCAGGCTTCCATGAAAAAAAAAAAAAACTAGTCCCAAACTCTTCTGACTGGGAAAACTAAAATCCAGATGTTCAGGTTTTTATTACCTACTATATGTAATCTTCCAAGTAATTCACTTTTTTGTTCTTCTCTAAAACTCAGCTACATTTGCTGTCAGTACTAGTGTTCAGTAGTCCCTTGTCAAAAGAATTGATCAGAGATCAGCAGATCGTATTACTTAGGTTGTTCCCAAGACCTACATTTACTATTGGGTTTCCAGCCTCCTAGGCTTTTCATGTGAGAGCACCAAGGGACATTTAATGGCTATTTAAGTGTCTACCTGTACCAAAAAGAAACGGGAATAAATGAGCTCAAGAAAAGAGAAGAACTGTATACAGTCTGCATGCATTTGGTAAGAGTAGCTGGAGCAGCCCAATGCTTTTCTGTTTCCATTCTTCAGAGTCAAAATGCCATAGGCTCTCCCATAGTATCAATGCTAGACAGAAGAACAGCCAGTTGGTCCCCTGGAGACCATATTTTATTATCCGTTGTTAGGAAGTTTTTAATCCTCTTTTTGAAAAGATGTTTCCAAATTTAAGTATGATATTAAGGAAAGATATCAAGAACTAAAAGAAAAAATATCTTAGCTACTTTTGAGATTCATGGTACCATTTCTCCTTCCTAGCAGGCTGTACCTTGTTTAGGCAGAGGCTGGACAGGAGATTTTTCTGTCATAACAGAAAGTGCTACCATTAGGTTTCTTAACAGGATCCTTCCTAGAAAAGCAATGTATTTAAAAAATAACAGGTACTTCTTGGACAGTTTACTTGGCAGAATAAATATTCTGAAATGAACCCTTACAGGTAAGTAAAGAGATGAAGCCTCAGAACATTGTCTCTCGGGGGAGTTATTTTTTATTTTATTTTATGTTAGTTGTGGGGTACATGTGAGGACTTGCTACATAAGTAAATTGTGTGCAGGTGAAGTTTGAGCTTCAAGTGGGTCCTCTCTCCCCACCCCACCAATGGACCTGGTACGCAGTGTGGTGCTGTGTGTTCCTTAGCTGTCCTCCCTGATTACATCCTTTAGCAGTGTCCAGCATCTGTTTTTCCCATCTGGGTGAGTTTTGAGGTATGTTTCAGCAGGCGAATAAGGGCATTTTCCTAGAGACTGGAGGGTACATTGCCAGTGGGAGGGCCATTGCAGATTTTGTTTTGTTTTGTTTTGCAGGCTTGGAGAGAGAAGTTAGTGCATTTGCTCTCTCTGGGGTTCTTGTTGGACACACACTTGTAGTACCCATTTAGTCAATATAATTTAACTCATTTTGTGAAAAGCAGCAAAGTCACCAAGAAGAGAGGAATGATGTGGGGAAATGTTCAACTCACCAAGTGATTTTGTGTAATATTTGAGCTATGTCACTGTAAGATCACTATTCTCCCTAGCTGCGTTGTTTAGTCATTCCTATAAAAGGTCCTTCAGTCTGCATCTGACCACAGAGTGATTTTTATCCCAAGGGACCTGAAGTCCTATATTTACTACAGCTGGAGCAAAGACTGGAAAAGTGACCTGTTAGGAAATAATCTTGGGCATATTGACTTTTGCATAAATAGATATGTGCAGTATGTATGTAAACATATGCATGTCTTGGTTTTAAAAGAGCCTTTGATAAATGTACTGTTTATTTCATATTCTTGACCATATCTCATACAGACCTTTCCAGACATATCATTATTATCATAAATTCATCACTGAGAGCTATAAAATAGCCAAACTGTGAGTTATTAAGAAGATGGCTTTCAACAAGTAGCTGAACATTGAATAACTTGAATTCATATTTTAGTAGCCAGGTTTGGGGAATCAAAAGGGTTTTTGTTTCTAGATTTTGCTTTATGAAATAACACACACAGTTAAGTATAATAAATACTCTCACTTACCAATGCTGGTGACAGTGACACATATCCCAGCAATTTCTTGTACTGCTCAAAGGTGAAAAACTGCGAAATGAAACCAAACCCAGAGATTTATAACAATTTCCTGCAACAAACTCTTTAATTGACTCAGATTTCTTTAGTAAATCATTATATTAGCCAGCATTTCAAAAAATGATAAACCATCTAACATGGTTTTTAATCCTGTCTCGGGTAGTTGCTATTGATATCACTTTAACATTCACATTTTCGAATGCAGTTATAATAACCTACAGAAGAGCTGATAGAATCCTTTAGAGTAGTAAATGAACCATACAACTTCCATTTACCATGACCATTTGCAGTTTCCCCAAACATCAATAGACTTCTTTTTTATGGCAGTGATTCAAAATTATAGGCGTAGAGACCTGCAATTTTTGGTCTCCTATGTTTTCTCTATGAACTGCTTTCCCAGTGAATGCCCAATTTTCTTAACATACTTATAAAAGACATCTACTTCTCAGTCTTAGCTTGCATTTATATGATGGTATCTCCGTACTGTTACATGGAGTTTTAAAAAACCAAAAGATTATGAAGATGCCATGATACAATATGGAAGAACCCAATGAGGCTATCTAATCTATCCTCTGCCTTAAAGTAAGAATGTCCTCTTATTTTGAAGGAAGAAAGAGAGTTACTTATTCCTTCCTTTAAAATCTGATAATGATGAAGAAGATGATGATTAAGAAGATGTTTCCTTCAATAGATTATGTTTAATATAATTTTGTCTATAAACAAATTTCAATGGAGGCAAAGCTAATCATTTGCTTCATATAATACATGATTTTCTCCTCTTTTTATATTCTGCATTTTAAGCAATAACTCTGCTTGAACGTGATGGTTTGCTCCTGGGTACTCAGTCAGGTAGCTGCCAACATCACTGATTAAGGCACACTATTAGGTCCTGCTAGGGTCTGATTCTCAAGACCTAGAAAACAGCATGAGTACTATGTGGTCCCAAACATTTTCTACTCTATCACTTTATAGTCCAGTAAATGGGGCAAGGAAAAACAAACAAGCAAACAAACAAAAATAGATGTTGGGACCAAAAATACTCTGATATGAGGAGAGAAGTGGTTCCTTGTAGACATGAGTGTTTGGGCAGCCCAAGAGTCATTATGCTACTAGATACATTTTAATTCTTTTAAAGAACTACTTTTGTGCCATGGTCCTTTAGATCAACTACGAATGTAGATTGTTCTAGAAAAGGGGTTCATTCATGCATTCATTTAACACATATTTCTTAGAAGCCTCATATTTTAGGCACTGGGGATACAGCAGTAAACAAACAGAGAAACCCCTACCCTCTTGACCTAACATTTTAGAGGATAGTGATAACTTTGAAACTATCCTGGTGTTACGATAATACTCAACTGGGCTCGGTGGCTCAGCCTGTAATCCCACACCTTTGGGAGGTTGAGATGAGTGGATTGCCTGAGCCCGTGGGTTCGAGACCCGCCTGGCCAATTTGGCAATACCTCATCTCTACAATAAATCAAAAAATTAGCTGGGCGTGGTAGCGCGCACTTGTAGTTCCAGCTACTTGGAAGGCTGAGGCGGAAGAATCGCCAGAGCCCAGCAGGTCGAGGCTGTGGTGGCCGGGAGCGGCCACTGCACTCCAGTCTGGGTGACAGAGTGAGACTCCAACTCAAAAAAAAAAAAAAAAGGTAATACCAGGGACCACCACTGTTTTGATGAGATATACACTAGAAATCATTAGTCATGGAAAGAAAAGTATTATAGTGTTATGTCTTAAAGGTAATTTTTTTTTCCTTTTTATGATCATCATTATTCCTTTGACAATCACCTTGCCAACATTTTGAAATGAGCAGCCCTACAGCTGAATCCTGGATATACTACTTAGCTGTGAAAGCATGGGCAACCTTTAGGTCATGACCCACATTTTAGAAATTTGGCTCTAGGTGGGGGGGCACACTGGGATTGGGTTTGGGGAAGTTCTGGGAGATGATGGACCTTACATAAGGCCTTGCTCTGTTATTAGCTTCCAATGTGAAGGTGCATTTGTTTCTTAGTTGTTTTTTTGGTTTCTGGTTTTCTGTCATTATGAGGAATTAAAGACCAAACTGGGATTCCAAAGTAGAAGTCTGGTGACATGGACTCAGCCCTAAAGTACTAAATTTAAAAGTAATGAATGATTTATTATCACATATTCTGATAAGCAAATAGTGCTTCAAACTAAAAAAAAAAAATCTTATTTTAATTTCTACCTTTGCAACTAAAATCTACTTTACTGAATATAAAATAAAACAATATCTCAAGAAAAGAAAAGCTAAAATATTTTAAAATGCATTTTTAATAATAGTAAAATAATGGAGAGTCTTTATTGCCATTTGAAACCAATGTTTACTAAAAATACCCATTTATTCATTCATCCACTAATTATACATATTTATAGAATATCTCCCATGTCCAAAGCTTAGAAGACAATATACTAGAATATTCTTAAGAACTAATAGATTAGCTATTATTTTAATTCCTACCTATACAATAATACTCCTTTATAGCTTTCATATTTCCCAGCCACAGTATTATTTAATACATAGATGTGATAAAAGTATCTTATTATATATGATATGAGGTTACACTCTATGGATAAAATTAGGAAAGTCAACATAAAGTTGCCTACCCGAAGTCACGCAAATGTGTGACTAAGGAGTTTTGAAAACATTCATATTCAATCAAGGTTTTGGGAGCCTTGAATATAAAATCTGGAATCCAAATTAACTTTGCTATGTATAACCTATATGCAGGAATCTAAAAGTTGAAAATCTGGCTGGTTTACTGGTCATGTAGTCCCTGGAGAGGTGTCACACTGCGGTAGGGAGGAGAGGTCAGTACACCGCTTGGCTGAACCAACACTCCTCTTTTCCCTCTGCTTTCAATCCACACTCAACTAAACAATCTGTTAATTAACCTGACCTTCTGGATGCTCTGTTAAACTACATAGAAGCATTTTTACCCATTTGAGTCTTTTTTTTTTCAATAAGTGGGACTTGAGAAGTGCTCGGTCTAGAGCTAATTCTTCCTCATTACTGAGGCAAGACTCTTCAGAACAGTCCTCTTAATGCCCTGTGAATTTTGAGGTTTCTAGTTTGGCTTGTGGGAAGAGGCACTCTTCCCAGACCTGTGTGACTTCCAAGCACTGTTCCCTCTAATACTTTTGGGCAGTCCTTTCCCAGGCCTTGGTATTTCCTCACAGGCATATCCTGCTTAATACTCAGCTGAATGTTGCAGGGGTTCCTCTCCTCTGCAGATCTCAGAAGTTCCTTCTCTGTGCAGTTCAATTCCCTGGTACTCTATTCTGTGAACTCTAACTCTAACCTTGCTCCCCTTAGCCTCTTAGCTTCTTCTCAACCCAGGGAGTCCACTGGGCTCTGCCCAGATTTTCCATCCCTGCCCAAAGGCCTGGAAACTCTCAAGGCAGTCAACTGGGGGAGAGGGCTCATCTCTCCTGTTTCCCATGTCTCAGGTGCTACTATCTTTCATTGTCTGATGTCCAGTGTCTTGAAAGTGGTTGTTTTACATATTTTGTTCATTTTTGTCACTGTTGTTTCAGGTGGGAGAGTAAATCCTGCTACCCTGTCTTGACCAGAAGTGGAAGTCTTGACTCTCCAGATGCTCTGAAAAGTAGATGTGGGAATTTTTTCTCTATATATAAATTTTATTTCTGTTTCACCTTACATATATTTCATGTATTCAACTAACATTAACTGAACATCTACTATGTATAGACACCATGACTGGAATAGTTATACCACAGTGAACAAATAGCCTTCACAAAGTATAATCTCTCTAGAGTTTCATTAGCATAAGACATCTTTGAGAAATGAAACATGAAAAAATTGATATTTCTAGAGACTGGACCCTGGAACCTGGAACATGGTGTCTCTCATCTCTGAAGGGTCAGTTGGTCTCTTTCTGAGGTCTTTATTTTCTTCTGCTAACTATAATACTAATTTTGTCTAACTTGTGAAAGGAGAAGTTTCATTTACTTAGCATCAGTGAGTTATTATTTTAATGATGAATCTCATTTCAAAGAATACAGCACAGAAAAGCTTAAAATTGTCTGTTTCTGATTATGGTAACGATTGTAACTGAAGTGTCAGTACCAAGGAATACACACACACACACACACACACACACACACACACACACACAGTCTCTGAATATTTTTTTCTGAAATAAACTTTGATGACATACTATGAAGAAGTTTATGATGTATGAAATCGTTACAATCAGGTGATTGCTTTCCTCACAAGTCCTAAGATAAATATCTATAAAATGAATGTTTTTATAAATTGTGTTGAAAAACTAGTGTGATCCATCTGGCAAAGATACACTTAACTTCAAGTTATACTTAAAAAGCCAACGTACTTACCATATGTCTCAATAATTTCAAGGTAAAATCTACTTGAAACAAGATGTCTGGGTCACATACACCATATCCAGTTGCCCAAAAGTTCATCTGTTAACCATTGTTCTGGCAAGGAACATTGGTTTTTTAAAGTAGAGACTAACTCAGTTTTGTAAAGTTCTATTTTTTTTCTGTAAAAGATTGTTCAATGTTGATAAGCCATAATCTTTTAAAGTTTAAATTGTCTCCAACATATAGTATTAAGAAAAAAATATTCCAGGAAAAACTCTAATTATAATCTTACTTTTATTTATACATGTAAAACACTGAACAAGTGAATATATTCTTCCATGGAGACAAAGTGACTTTCCTTTTGAACAGGAACCCTGCTCTGTTTGTTTACTTGGGCAATCTTTTATCAAGTAAAGCCATTTCATAATTCAATTCAGTCCTTTTGTGTACTTTGGTGAACTTTTTCCAGATTCTCTACTGAGATTCAGTTAGTTACAGTGAAATTTGTACTGAAGCAATATCATAAAATCACAAAAGCTATAGCAACAAAGAGGATGCATTTATAAAGAAAGTATGTTCTAAAGCTTTGGTCTCTAAATTCTAGAGCTGAATTCAATCCTATTAAATTACTATTTTGACATAATGTAAAAGTTTGATGTTTGTATATACATGTTGGTTACTTTATCATAATTTTTAAGCCAGTCACCCTCTTGACTTACTGAGAAAAAGTATATGAGCTGTTCCTTCTTGCCTTTCAGGAACATTTTGAATACAAATTGAGTAATGTATGTGAAAAAAGCTTTATGTTGGTTGGAAAGGAAGTGCTTTGGTCTAAGTTTATGTTATCATCACCATGGAGGACAAAACCATATTTGGGGATGCCAGTGTTGTGGGGGAGGGAGGCAATGCAGTCAGAGTCACTATGATCAGGACTTTTGTCTGAAAGAAAATACACAAAAGAGACCAGATTTGGTTTTTTTGCTTCTGGAGGTTCTGCCATCTCCCTGTTCCTATTCCAATACTGAACTAGATAGTACATTAACCTCCAGGTATGTGGTTAAAGAGATGGAAAACGGGGTAGTCGAAGTAATAATTTTGTAAAAATCAGGATAGAGAATTTTAACAGAGGAGACTAAGGGGGAAAATGAAGTTGGCATACCAAATAAATGTGTTATATGGAAATCATATGTAAAGAAATACAGTGTATTAGTTCACTCTGTTTATAAAATGGAATGATTTAGGGAGAAAGGTTTCTCCACCTCTCCCCTGCTCCCTTCTCTCCCTCTGTTTTTCTTTAATAATTATTGCTCCAAAGGAAATTTTCTGAATTACTTTGAGAAAAGATCCAAGCTATTTTGTGGCTTGATTATTTGAATGTTATTCACCATGTTATTTTTTGAATTATTTCCACATTACAAGGGAGTGCTTTTACCTAAAAAAAAAAAAAAAAATCCAAATAGATATACATATGAGAGATTGACCAAATCTAATTATAAGACTAATTATGCTATAATTTCTGCATTATGATTTTTAGTGTTTGATCTTCAATTCATATTAATGTCCCATAGTTTGTTGTGGAATGTTTGAATGCTGAGCCTGTTGTTGTACCCTATTTCTTGCTTGGTGGGAAGGCATACAGTGTTTACCTTCACTGCTCTTTTGGGTGTTTCAGCCAAGATGGGTGGCAGAATTCCCTTGTAAAAACCGAACAACCTGTGGGAGAAATAAAATATCTTACATAAGTACAGGAATCAGGAAATAGGTAGATCTGCCATTGTTTATGGATAAAGCAATGAATCCTAAAGTATTCCCAATTATTCAATATAGCACACCAATCATGAAGTCTTCCTTTTTTCTAATTCTAAAGTGAAGACATGAATTCTTCATTTATTAGAATTATAGCATTCAGAAGATGAATAAATGATACTGAGACTAGAATCCCTCAATTAAGTTGCTAGCCATGACCAGGAGTTGGACCTTAAAGATGAAGTTGTCCCTCCTTACTCTAAGGAATATTGAGTTTATTTTCTCAGTTGTGTGGTAAGTAGCCTCTCACTATTTACAGTTTTTCATTTCCTCCATTGTGGTAACCAAATGAGGTTAAAGTTATACCCGAACCCACTAGATTGAACTTTTTTGAGGTTAACAAGGTAACAAAATCTTCAATTTTAGTTCTACTAATACAAGGGATCTAACACACTCTTTGGCTATGGTTCTAGGGACCATGGTGACATGAGGGATCCATGGCCACACACTCAGTCATTTTTAGGAGAAAAATATGCTTATGATTGGATTTATAAAAAGTTACCACTTATTTTGTATTAACTTTTAGAATTCAAACTTCTAAATCTTTCTGCCCTGGAATCTTCAAATATATGCCATATCCTCATTTTACATCTGCAAACATATAAAGAGAAAAGAATATTATGCATTATTTTCTGAGGATAATCTGTCTTCCTATAAGTTCATAAGTGGCTACAGATAAGGGCAGGCTCAAAATGTCCCTATTTTAGAACATCTATCTAACATGGGGCTGGAGCTTCTCAGATCGAGCCCCCCAAAGCTTCATTCCAAACCCCTTAAATTAGGTCTACTTCTACCTATGCTTCTGGAATAAGAAGCTAGGAGTTTATTCAGACTAGTCCACTGTGCCACCCAACGCAACATGGTGACCTCTTGCTCTTCTTTGAGTCACTGGTTTACACAGCATCTTTCAGGAAGAGTAGCAAGTGACTTGTCCTCCAGCTTTTAAGTGGGCTGGGTGTCCTTCGGGGTTCTTATCCCAGAGTTCTTCTATTTTGTATATAACTAGGACATGAATATTGTTAAGCATATGGGCTTCATAAAAAGGAAGAAAGGAATTAAACAATCCTCTGATATGGGCTTACTTTGCCCACTGTTTTTGACTCATTGGATAGTACTAGCATTATGAATAGGAAGTAAAGCAGACATGTGATTTGATGAGCAGTGGGCATTCATGAATTGCCCCCACCCCCTTTCCATTCTAGTTTTAACTACTGATGCCTGAAATTTTCACATCAACATAGATTTCCTCTAGACACTTATATACTTTGAATACTTTTTATCATTTAAAATTTATTATAAATTAATTATTATATAATTTTCAGCTGGAGAGTAACCAAGCATAGGTTGGTCTTCCTGAAAGATAAATTTGATTTTCTTGAACAACAGTTCCATATTTACAATGAAAGAAAGTATTTTTTGTTTTTGTTTTGTTTTTGGCAGAGTTTCACTCTGTCACTCATGCTGGAGTGCAGTGGCATGATCATGGCTTACCGCAGCCTCAAACGCCTGGATTCAAGCAATCCTGCTGCCTAAATCTCCAGGTATACACTGTGACTATAGGTGTATACCACCACATCCAACTAGCTTTTCCTTTTTTTTCCTTTTATTAAGATAAGGCCTCCCTTTGCTGCCCAGGCTGGTCTCCAACTCCTGGCCGCAAGCAATCTTCCTGCCTCAGCCTCCCAAAGTGTTGGGATTATGGACATGAGCTACCATGCTTGGCCAAAGAGGTTATTAGTTCTGTTCCTTCTGTGTTGATCTTTTCACATCTGGAAGATTATGCCTGATTATAGGGGACAAATATAAAGAGGTACACTTAAGTAAGTAAAACTTTTAAAAGAGAGTGTAGGTTAACAGAGGAACTTGAACAGAAGAGTTATAGAAAGAACAATTGCTTCACCTGAAGAAGAAAGATCTGAGGGAGAAACATGGTGAACATGCTGGATCTCTTGAAAGGTGAGCATGTAGGAAAGATATTAGACGTTTCTATTTGTTTCCAGGTGGTAAAACCAGGACCAACAGATGGGAAGCAACAAGAGAAGACACATTTTTGGCCCAGATAGAGCTTAATACAGGGAAGTACTTCTAATAGAACTGTCTAAAGGTAGAATGAATGAGCTCTCCTGAAAGTTAGTGAGTTCTCCTTTGGTATGTGGTCAAGCAGTCTGGATAGTCACTTGTCATGGATACCAGTGATGGAATGTGCACAACAATGAGTAACTTGATGGCTCTCAAGGTTGATTTGTTTCAACCTTGATTCTGTTATTCTAAGAAAAAGAACAAGAAGACATGGGCAAGTGCTTTTTTGAAAAATCAACTCTGCCTTCCTTCAGACTTTCGCATCAGGTCTAGCAAGCTTCTCTGGAAGATGAATAAAGTCTAATAAGTGCACAGTAAGTCTTCATTTCAAAAGTGATGGGATAAGATATTAAAAAGCAGTGTAGGGCAGGAGGGAAGCAGAGGCAGGTGGGAGAAGTATAAGGATTTAATCTGAAAAGAGCTGGGAGGTCCAGAGAACCCCCCTGCTTTACGCTGGTGAGGTTTGGTTGACATGCCCTCCTTCCCTTCTCTCTGCTCAGCTGCAACCGTTCTCCTCCCCCCATACTGTCATCCTGAACTTCCTAACCGTGAATGAGCAATTTTAACAAGATATTCTCAGGAATCATTGGGCAGCCTTGGTTGGTAAATGGAAGCTGGAACTATCTACCACCTTGCGTTGTTTTTACAGTATAGCCATGCAACGGGGACATCTATGGAATGGTCAGGGCAGCACTTCTGTGGAGAACTGCCTCACCCAGTTGTTTTAAACCATTGGTACCAACATATTAGAACAATATGAGACTACCGATAGGCAAGGGTTGGTTGGGTACCTCATCCAAATGGATCCAAATGGTATTCCACTTCTTTGCCCTAGTGAATCTGATCCAAGCTAGACCCAGCAGAGTTTTTCTCCGGGATTTTGGAACTGAAACTGAGTAGGCCAATCTTGCTCTGTCTGGCTAAAGCTCTATGATATAAAGCTAGGATATCAACGGTGGTGTTTTTTTTTTTTTTTTTTTTGTCATTTGGAGAAAGCCAATCTGCAATGATAAAAAGAAAGAAGCCACTATTTAGGAAGGCATGGAAAGCATGGAGATGCTCTGGTTCTGTGAATGTGACTGTGCTTCCAGGATTCTTTTAGCCTAGTGACATCTCGGCTCTTCTTAAATATTGGTATTTACCTCTGCCTTTGACTCTATGAGACACCCATAACACTCCCACTAAACTCCCCTTTTTACTTGAATATATTTGTGTTGCATTCATTATTTATAGGCCAGCATCCTGGATCCAGAAAGTAAACCTTATGGTGCCCACAGCCAAAGTGGCTGCTGCAGGACCTCCACACCATGTCCTCTCCTAGGAAGAGCTTTTTAAAATCAGTTAAGATGGGTCCTGGGATCAACCAGAAGAGTCGTAAACAAAATGTAGGCAAGAGCATGTGGACCAGGGCTCAACCTGATCAACTATTTTTCTGATCAAATAATTACTAACAGTTTTCCTAGTGCAAAATATGATAGATTTCTAAAAAACAAAAAGGAATTGTAATGTTTTTTCTCCTAAAGAACTGATGTTTATATTCATATTCACTGATCATTCTGCCTTCATGTGGCTTTGGCTTGCTAGACAGATCCTATAACTTCCCGGGACAATAATCAGGGAAGTGAAGAGATTTGTGACTCCCATATTAACATGCTTCATCTGGGTTACTTCTTGAGAAGCAGATTGCCGCTTTCAATCTACTTGCTGGATGAATGGACAGTGGGATCCCAAACATTTATGTAGCAATATTGGCAGTACTCCCTGACAAGACAGTAAAGACAACAGTTTGCTTTTAAGTGGCATGATCACAGCTCATGGAAGCCTCAACCTCCTGGGTTCAGGTGATCCTTTTGCCTCAGCCTCCTGCGTAACTGGGACTACAGGCATGCACCACCATGCCCAGCTAACTTTTGTTTTGTTTTTTTTTTTTTTGAGACAAGGTCTTGCTGGATTGCCTAGGTTGGTCTTGAACTGCTGGACTCAAGACTCTCACTTGGGATTTTGGGATTTTAGGTATGAGTCATCACACCCTGCCTTAAGTTTTGACCAGCATCAGGCAAAGTAGAGAAATCTTTGGAAGAGGCACAAGAGTTTCTGCAAGACCTTTCATAAAATTGTACTATGAACTATATGGCAGCCCTCATATTTTGCTCCTCAAAGTTGTTACTTCTAACAGATGAGAGTTTGCTTTTAAATATCCTGTGTAGAAGAACATTAACTTGGCTGTTTATGTGCTTTTGTAAACATTATTATAAGTAAAAATAGTCAAATTTGTGGAATACTTACTATGTACTAGCGTCTCTGTTAAGAATAAATATATGATATGTTCACATATTAATCTCATTCAACTTTCACAGCAATCCTTTGAAGGAACTATAATATTTTCCTCATTTTGCAGGTGAGTCCTATTGACCCATCACTGCCAAACTGGATGCAGTGACCCAAACCAAGTTTCTTCTGTCCTTGACCACTGGGCTATGCTGTATAGCAATTTTTCTGAAAATAAAACCATCTTAATAAAAACTTTTGAAAATCATTTGTGTTACAAGAATATCTTATCATTTCTTATTTTTAAAGGAAGCAGAAAAGGTGATTAAAAGCCCGGACCCCATTCCTATTTTTATTCAATTCTATTTTAAAGTAATGTGAAACACTAAATGTATAACTGATAGAACTGGTATAAGAGAAGAAAGATCATTTTTGTAAAAACTTTTGGGTTGCTGATGAACCATTTTCTAGTTTTAGGAGAATGAGAAAAAACTAGGCTCTAAAATACATACTTTTTCTTCTAAAGATAAAATTTTGCCTTTAAGAGGCACACAAGAATAATTCTGTCAATGAGGGAGAAAGACAACAAATACTTGTGATATGATAAAATACTTAACTATTAAATTAAATATTAAAATAAAAACTCCTCTTATCCAAAAATTAACTGGGAAGCACTGTGGGCTACTAATCCAACAGGTACAAACCCCTTCTCCCTTCCCCCTCCCCACTTGTTTCTCCAAGTGCGAAGTACACTGTACCCTGTGCTTGGGGAGGGATCCTTCTCCTGCTCATGGGGTGAAGCAGGTTTGTTGAAGCCCATCATGGTAGGCTCATCCCTTTGCTAGTTAGGCCTGGGCATAAGACTCAAACCTAGCCCATGGGATCAGAGGGAACACATGCTGGAAGTCTTGGATTTCTAGTTTAAGGAAAAGCACATGGGGAGAAAAGTTCACCTCCTTTGCTGGATGCATCCAAGCTGCATGAGATGCCTGTGTACTGCAACCAAGTGAGACATCATCACTTACAAGATAAGGATGGCCAAACAGAAAGATGCAAGGGACCTGGACCTTGATGATGCTGTTGGGCTGTGGAAGCAATCAATCTGGCATCCTACCTCCAGATTTCTCGTTATGTAAATAAATCTTTACTATTTGAGCTGCTTTTAATGATGTATTCTGCTGACCTACAGCTAAAAGCATGTTGACACAAGTAGCTTTTTGCACTTTCATTTCTGGAAAAAATTCTGAAATTGAAATCCTTAAAATCATAATTATGTTGAAGATAATTGTTAAATCTTAAAGCATTTAGAAGGTGACTGTGTGAACTATTACTAAAAAGGGTTACCAATTGTTTCTCTCAGGAAGAGATGTGTGATGGCACGCATTCAAACCCTGTCCCATTAGTGGGATGACCTGTGATAGAACCCATACTGTAGATGGAATGTGGAGAAGCTAGCCGACCAAAGTCACACAGCAAATATGAGAAAGGGTCACAGGTCTCCAAAGCCACTAGATTAAGATGGCTCATACACTAATGAGAGTTATCGTTCACAAACCTAAGTAGTAACAGAATGCCACAACATTGGATCACATTTGTTTTTAATTGTGTAATCAAAACAGGCCTTGTATTATTTATGTACATCTATAAAATGAAGATCAAAAACTACATTGCACGTGTTCTTCTCAAAGACACAGTTCACACATAGCTTATTTGAAATACAGATTTGTGCCAAACCCCACAAAATAATTTTACCCCTCATTTCTCTCTCCCTCTCCCATTTTTAAAGTGTGAAACCATTTAACATATGGGTGGCCACGAGGTCATAGAGCAACCAAAGAAAAGATGCTGATTGAATGGAAGCAAGGAAATGTGGAATTTCCGGTGAGTTCCAGCTTGTGTCCAGTTTCGGTGATTCACATTATAGCAAGGCAAACCCTCGAAGACACCTTCCTGCTGTCTTTCACTAGTAGAATCCACTTTTAGGTTATCCCATTTTAAGGTCTAAATTTTAGACACCTATAGAGACCAGACAGCCAGATAGATCCTTAATTAAATATTGTGTAGCTGACAACATCTTTAGTCCATTTGGATGACTGAAAAAAGCTCCTTGTTTTAAGTTAACAACTGAAATCTGAAGACTTTGAGGTAAATAGTGGGTAGACAGCAGAGGGCTTAACATTCTCAAAATTTGACTCAGGTAAAGAAAATAAAAAGAGTGGAAAAATAGCATGTCTTCTCTGTCCCTCCTTTTTTCCCCTTTGAGTCACCCCCTTGTTGTTTTTGCTGTTATTTTTCTAATTTAGTATGTAGAAAATGTTTGTTTGGGAATCATTTGTACTGCAGAGTTGGATTGCTCCTACAAGTGGGCTGGGAAATTTCCTAAGTTGTTAGGCTGTTAGGCAAATTTTTGGTGTTAGGAGCAACAACATGGAATATTTTCTTATTTGTAACTCCCAATGAGAAATAAAGACAGTGTAGATGCTTCACAACCGAACTTTAGAGACAGTCAAATCCTGTTGTCTATCAGAAAGGTTATCATGAAACTCAACTGATAAATTAATAAGAAAATGAGTATAAAGAAACTGGATAAAATACCTTCCCTTCTAAGAAAGGAAAAGATCAATGTACAAATCTGCTGCTTATGGAAACTGAGGCTTTCCCTGGGTGTCAGAAGTGAAGTGCTTTTTGGGGACCCAAACTGCTGAGATTCATAACCCAAGTCCAGCAACCTTCACACTGGGAAAGCCAGAATAGAGATGGACATGACTTGAGACTGCAAATGTCAATTAAAGAAATGATTTCCAAGTTGAAAAGTCATTTTCCAAGCCACCTGCAACAGACTTACATGCAGCATAAGGATGCTTTCACCTGGATCCTGCTTTTTTGCCAAAAACCTGGCATTCAATAAGCGTCCAGAACAGCAATAATACTCACCGGTGAAGCATGAAATAGGAGCGACAGGGAAAGTGACACCAGATCCCCAGTTGGGGAAATTGGAAAGCATTAGCACGTCTGTATACCTAACTGAGCACAATTACTACATTTTATTTTGTTTCAACAGTCAGGACCAAAATGAACATCACCATTCAGTTCTCTTCTGGGCAACAGTCCAAGCTCATCTTTGGTACAGTTGATTTTGAAGCCTTGCAGTCAATCATATCTCCACAATTTGTTCTTCTTTCAGGCTTCAGGCATCCTCCTGATTTCCATTTCTTGTTTGGAAGCCTTGAGTCATCTGTTCTGGCAACACGACCAACCCGAATCAGTCATTTTCTCCAAATTATAATGAAATAGGGATCTTGCTAGTTTGTTGTTTTATTCCTCTTTCTTTCACATAATTTTCCCTTTAAAGATCTCCTAATACAAAGCTGATTGAAGGCATACAATATCCTCTTTCTTCTGCTGCCTTCAAAACCAAGTCTCTTACCCACATGCTGTGGCTCTGTAATTAAAACAATGAGGGTCGCGCTCAGCCCTGGGTTATGAGGGCCGCGCTCAGCCCTGGGTTATGAGGGCATGGCTTCCATTGCTCTATGGCTCGAGTATCCTAAGGCAGAATCCTGGTCCTGACACTGCACCTTGAGGGCATTTTTCTAACATCATTCTGCACTCCATAAGTCTCAGCAATTCACTGTGTCCAAATGAAAGAGTGGGGTTTCATGCTTCTGTGATTTGAATTAGGTAGAAACTGCAATCTGTAAGTTCACAAAATTGCATGCATCTTGGGACCATTTTCATTTAGGCAAAAATGAAAGAGAAAACTGTGTATCTTTCAAAGGAGAGGAAAAACAGCTCAGAAGAGAGTAAGTCACACAGATTCTTCATTTAAAAGCAGCACGTGAACTTTAAGGAAGTGCAACTTAATGTAAGTTTTAGCAAAGATTCTCACACAAAACTAACAAAGTTTTCCCTAATCAACTCATATCAAGTCTTCAGGCACAAACAATATAGTTTTTATTATTCATTACTGATAATTAATTCCATTAAGTTTCTGCACATGGTCCTTGGATGTATTTGTTACCCCAAACCATACCACTTTCATTATATGCTGTATGGAGGAATTCTTTCACATTTTCCTGAACACACATTTTAAATCGAATTTTCAGTATGATTTTACCACAACAATTAAACTTTGTTGGTGCATCTGAAATAAACTACAAATTTGATTTTCTAAGATACAAAAAAATTAGTTTAGCTGTCAGTATCATTTAGGAGGTAGGTCCATGGCTCCATTCCTTGGAAAGTTGGCAGGGTGCTCAGTGCACTGAACTTGTTGCTTAGTTCAGCCCAAGGAAGGCATTAGCATGATATAAGAACCAGAACCCTGGTGGAAAACGCCAAGGAAAGAAAAAGTGAAAAGATACATGAGAAGCAATCAAAGTGGTAAATACTATTGGTAAAATGCCGGTGTTAATTGCCCTACTAACCTATAAGTGAAAAGACTTATTTTTAACTGACTACATAGTGAATGTGTTAATTTTCAATGACAGCAGATCACTACCTTGTTTACAGAGATGGACACATTTCCATTAGGAAATAAGAATCATTTAAGGGCAGTTTTTCACTTATGTTGATGGCACCTATGAAGAAAAGGACTTACCCCCTTCCAAAAAGTCTCTATTTTTCTGGATTCAGACTGAAAACTAGGAAAGATGACCTGATCATGGAGTCAAAAAGTCCTTCACCAGAACATACCTCAAAATAATAAAAGCCATATATAACAAATCCAAGGTCAACAACATATGGAATAGGGAGACATTAAAAACATTCCCTCTAAGAATTGGAACAAGACAAGGGTGTCCACTTTCACCACTTCTATTCAACATAGTACTGGTAGTCCTAGAAAGAGCAATTTGGCAAGAGAAATAAATAAAAGGCATCCAAATCAGAAAACAGTAAGTCAACTTATCTCTGCTCACTGATGGCATGGGTTTTCTTATACTTAGAAAACCCTAAAGACCCCTCCAAAAGTCTCCTAGATTTGATAGGGCTTCAGCAAAATTTCAGGATACAAAATCAATTTCAGGACACAAAAATCAGTAGCATTTCTATATTTCAATATAATCAAGCTGATAACCAAATCAAGAACTCAATCCCATTTACAATAGCTACAAAAAGATAAAAATATAATACCTAGGAGTACATTTAACCAAGGAGGTGAAAGACCTATACAAGAAGAACTATAAAACACTGATAAAAGTAATCATAGATGACACAAACAAATGGAAGACTATCCCATGCTCATGAATCAGAAGAATCAATATTGCTAAAATAACCATACTGCCCAGGGCAAGCTACAGATTCAGTGCAATTCCTGCCAAATTACCAGTGTCATTCTTCACAAAATTAGAAGAAATAATCATAAAATTCACGTGGAACCAAAAAAATGCCTGATTAACAAAAAAATCCTAAGCGAAAAGAACAAAGCTGAAAGTATCACATCATTCAACTTCAGATTACACTGTAAGCCTACAGTAACCAAAACAGCTTGGTACTGGTATAAAAATTGACATATAGTTCAATGGAACAGAATAAAGAACCCCAAAATAAAGTTACATACCTTCAACCAACTGATCTTTGACAAAAAATATATACTGGGGAAAGGACACCCTATTCAAAAAATGGTGCTGGGAAAATTGGATAACTATATGCAAAAGAATGAGACTGGACTCCTATGTTTCACCATATACAAAAATTAACTCAAGATGGATTAAAGACTTAAATGTAAAATCAAAAGCTTTAGAAATCCTAGAAGAAAACCTAGGAAACACTCTTCTAGACACTGGACGAGGCAAAGTTCTCAAAAGGAAACACAAGAAAAGAATATACAAATGGGATTTAAACTAAAAACTTCTGCACAGCAAAATAAATAAGCAACAGAGTAAACAAACAACCTATATAATGGGAGAAAATATTTGCAGACAATGCATTTGACAAGGACTAATATTCAGAACCTACAAGGAACTCAAAAAACTTAGCAACAACAACAACAACAACAACAACAACAACAACAAAATAACCCCATTAACAAGGACATGAATAGATATTTTTAAAAGAAGACATATAAGTGACCAACAAACATATGAAAAAATGCACATCACTGATCATCAGAGAAGTGCAAATTAAAACTACAAGGAGATACCAACTTACACAAGTCAGAATGGCCATTATTAAAAAGTCAAAAGATAACAAATGGTGCAGATGCAGAGAAAAGGGAGCACTTACACACAGTTGTGGGAATGTCACCTAGTACAACCTCTATGGAAAACAGTGTGAAGATTTCTAAAAAATATATAAAATAAAATTAAAAAATAAATAAAAACAAAGCTTCCATTCAATCCAGCAATCCTACTATTGGGTATCTACCCAAAGGAAAAGAAACCATCATACTGAAAAGACACCTGTGCTCCTATGTTTATCACAGCACCATCCACATAGCAAAGTCATGAGATCAACCTAAATCTCCATCAACAGATGATTGGATTAAAAGTTATCCAAAATATTGATACTACTACATACTAAATATATGTATAAACACTATTCAGTCATTAAAAAAGAATAGAAATCAAGTCCTCTGTAGCAACACGGATGAACTGGAAGCCATTATCCAAAGTAAAATGACTCAGAAACAGAAAGGCAAACTGTATGTTCTCACTTACAAGTGGGAGTTAAACAGGGGTACACAGAATGGACTAATAGATACAGGAAACTTCAAAAGGTGGGAGGGTGGGAAGGAGTTGAGGAAAAAAATACCACCAGTTGGGTACAATGTATATACCATTCGAATGATGGGTACAATAAAAGCTCAAACTTCACCATTATACAATATACCTATGTTACACAACACATCCATGTAACACAACTTGCACTTTTAAATCTCTATAAAAAAGTCTTTCAGCAGTCAGCTCCCAGCCAGCTATTGCTAAACAAGTACTTGCTCCATTCTGATGACTCCCATCTTCTCACCAGTCCCTCTCACCCTTTTCTTATCTCCTCTGTTTCTAGTTTCTGTCCTTCCCATTCATGAAGCAATTATCATTCACTTATTCACGCACTCATTCATTCAATATACTTTTTGCCAATCACTAGGCTAGACACCTTTTTCTAGGGTCAAATGTTGATAAAGCAGTTGTCCTGAATCTACAAAGATCCTAATTTTCTCCAAGGAGCTTTATCCGACATGACAGAAAAAAATCTTGATATTGCACCTGCCAACATTATTTGATCAACACGTTGCCGTTCATATTACCTTATGTGCCTGGACATAGTAACACTCAGATAACATTATATTATGTACACACACACACACACACACACACACACACACACACACACACGCACATACACTCTTACACATCTATTTGGATACATCCACATATATACATACAGATCCCTATATCTAGACATGACTCAGTATCCATATTAATAGTCTGATGATCTGTGTATTTTTAACTAGAGTGTGTATTATTCACATGATTACCATATGTAGTCCAGGTTATAAACTGATTGAAGGACAATGGCCATGCCTGTTTTTTATCACCACCCTCTGGCATTTAGCATTAATTTGATGTTACTTGTCAGCAAAGGCAATATGAGGGTGGCCTCTGGAGCCACACTCTTTGGTCTTGAATTTTGGCTCAACCACATGTTAGCTGTTTACCCAGCATGGAAAACTCTTAGTACAAAAAAAAAGTCAGCAAATGAATTCCAAAGCATTTCTGGTGCAATAGAGATGGTGTCTATGCCAGCTCTCTGTACAAGTGTTTATGGAAATGAATTAGTATATTGTTGCAAGTTGCCTGATTTAATAGCTTGACCTAGCTGGGGGCTATATTTGACTGCAGCTGGGGCAGAAAGCCTCAGAATTTAGAGATGTCCTTCACAAATGGAACCTTACCTAAGTATGTGACCCAGTGCCTCAGGAATTCACACCCTGTTGTGGAATTCTGCTACAACCAATTCATACATGATTGAAGTCAAAGATGTTGTGCACTAAGTGCACCGAGAAGGTTGTTTCCAGAGTATAAGCCACATTTGGAAGTGCATTAACTTTTAATGGCCATCAGTTATTATATTACATTCCAAAAATTAATTTCTTGAGGTGCCCCCTAGTGGTATCAGAGTTAAATGCAGCTCAACAATTGTCCCGGCCCGGCCAAATAACCAAGCTTTGGACCTGGGCATTTTGTAGGTAACAAATTACAATCAGATTTATTAGACTTTCAATTCACTAAATGAGGCCCCAGAGGAAAAGTATTGTAACAGTTTGGGCTCCTATTGGAACTGAGACTACTGAGGCAAATGTTGGAAACAAAAATAGCAGTTGTACAAAATGCTTTACATTCATGACGTCATTCAATTTTTTACATGAAATAGATACTATTCTCTGTATTTTACACCAAAAGACAAGGAGACACAGAGAAGTTAAGCAATTTACCTACTAGGCAAACAGCTAGTAAGTGGTGGAATTAGGATAAGAACATAGGTGTACTTGGCTACAAAACCTCAGCTCTTGAGCACTGTGCTTGTGTTCTCAGGGAAAGAGTTACTTTATTGGGAAATTTCATTCTGCCTCCTGGCCCTAGAGCTTCTTCCTTGACTATGCCTCTAGTTTTGGTCGAAGGCCTCTACCCCAGGCTCCGTTTGGTTGCTGGAAGGAACTAAAATGCTGGTTTGGGAATGGAGGAACAACCAAGCCAGGGTTTGTAGCTCCCTTTTGTCATTCATTTTCCCCTGCACGAGTTTTTTTTTTCCTTTTTTTAAGAGCCTGACTTCTTATTCAACTGCCTAAAACACAAGTTAAATGGATAGTCACTGAGATTTCAGGTTTAATGAGTCAAAGTTTGTATGTATAGTATGAACTTCTGGATATGCATAGTCTTCCAGATCACGTTGAAAATTTGTTTACTTCATACCACATTATTATCAATGAATCATGAATGGTTAACTATTTCCTTACTTAACTCCTTCAGTCAATGTCCTACAAGTTAGGTAAACCAAGTAGAATTCAGAACACTTGAAAAAATAGTGCAAAAGACAACCACAGCTTAGTTTCTGGACCTCCTTTTTCTCTCCCTGGGGGTTTCATGGAGTCCTATGACTTTAATTATCATCCATATGCTGATAACTGTTACTCATCTCCAGTTGATCCAGTCACCTACTTAATATCTACACTTGCACGTCTAATAGGCATCTCATGGTTAACATGTTCAGAACGAACTCTGGGTTCTCCCTCCACAAACTTGCTCCACCCACAGTCAGTGAATGACAAGCCCATCATTCCAGATACTCAGGCCAGAAATTTTGAAATCATACTTTAGTTCTTTCTTTTGTTTATCCTTACTATCATGGTCCAAACCCTGAACATATCTCACTGGAATCAAACAACAACAGAAAGACCCAAAACATAAACCCCCAAACATAAAAAGCTACCTATCCTTTCTGCTTGCTTTATTTTCTTTAGAGAACTTATCCCTTCAAATATGCTTCCATTAGTTCCTGCTTATTCTATTTATTCTTTGCTGTTTCCTCTGTGGTGTCAGCTCCGTGAGGACTGGGCAGGGGCTTTTGTCTGTTTTATTTACTGATGTCTTCCCAAGACTGAATATAGGACCTGACATATAACAGGTGCTCAGTAAATGTTTGTAGAATGAAAGGATACATTCATTATATTCTCACTGACCTAGCTTGATTGTGTTGTGAATAAAAAATTATATCTGGCATTTTGTACTATTCTAAGATCAATCTCTGTCACATTCCTACCAAATGTCAACTTTTTCTGTTTGTTTTGTTTTTGCTGCTATCTAGACTTCACCAAACTGACTAACAATGAGGAAAGTTTTGGGCATTTGATCTAGTGAACATGGGTAAACTTCAACAAATGCCACTGAGGAAGCCAAAACTTCATATGAGTTCTTATCTCCCATCAGCTGCAAGCTATGGTAACCAAGGCCATTTTTACTCATTCCAGTCCCCCTCATCCCTTATCAACACTGGCAGAGCCTAATTCTAGTGTTCACACCTTTAAAGTCATATGCTCAGGAAATCTCTCAGCCTGGTATCCTTGGTCTAATCACCTGGTCTTAGTCTCCTGGTGGTAATCTTATGAGACATAAGCATGCAACTAAGCCCTAGTCTATGCAACTTGAGGGAGATTTTGAGAGGTTTATTTCCTTCCTTAAATATTGGATTCTTGGGTCTTGTCTCCAGAGATTCTGACTTGGTAGGTCTGAGTGGAGGTTCAGGGATTTGCATTTTTCATGCCACCCTTAACGACACATAGGAAAATGGGGGGGGGACCCCACAAACTTCCCTATTATGTTAATGAAGTGGGGCTGCTCTTGCCCAGATGTCTGTCTGTTAGGAAGCAGCACAAAGGACTCAGAACCTTTGTCAGGTGGTTCCCCTAGGAACTTGATGAGATCGTCCTCACTTTCCTTCATTTCCTAGTCCAGTGGCTTCACGTTTTTTGAGCCAAAGACTGCTGATTGCAGGTATGTGCCATGACACTGATGTGACCCTCTGCTCTGAGATGAGGACCTACAGGTATCCCTACTAGCCATCATCACTGACCAGGGTACAAGGTCACACACCCCAAGACAACAAGGGGGTTTGTTCTCTGAGGACTACTGGGTTTCCTCTTCTGTTTACTTAGGAACAGCACTGAGACATGCCAAAAACAGATTATTATCTCGCCTACATCTTCTCAAAGGAGATTAATATTTCATTCCACTTCTGTCTATCAAGACTAGCAGAAATCTTGGTTGGCATAAAGCATGTATTCACTGTTTAAACACTAGACCAAAATTTAAATGAGGACATTTTTCTCTTATTCTGCTAACAGTTGTGCACTTTGCAAAACAGGTACAACAGGAAGTAGCCCCTGCTGTAAAATAAGCAGGGCCACACCTATAGCTGTTTGAGTTGAAGAATGCAGGAAAATACTTTCCTTATGCTTTATGGAATGAACCAACAAAGAAGTCAGACTTCTCTGGTGTTTTGCAGGTGATCGATTTTTAGAGGAGCAGCACTGCATGGGGAGTCTGGTTACAGATTTAGCTTCTAAATCCATAACTTACTTGAAAACAAAGACCTACAAATTACCCACTAATCTTGGTGCTTACACTTCCCACCAAAGCCACTAAGGGTCTGGGGCCCTCTGTCCCAAGCACTTTCACATCTCTCGCATACAATCTCTATTCTTCATTATTGTTTTCAGGGTCATTCACTTATTTACCAGCAAGTATTTCACAAGCAAGTGCTATATATATATGTCTGGTACTAAGTATTAATAGTACATCTACTTTGGTCACTGAAATAGCAAACATGCTTCAGTTCTGTCAATTATCAGTCCAGAAGCTAGAGAGACCCACCTGCAATATTTTATCAACCTGAGAAGTTTGTCCATGAAACCGAAAAGGCACAAGTATATTTTCTCCCATTTTTCAGGAAACATTGAGTGATGGAGAGGTGACATTTACTTATTATCTCGGGTAAATAATTGAGTGCTTAAAGATCAATTTGCAGTCTATATTTGCAATTTGAATTTGTCCCTCCAGTAAATTCATTCACACATTCATTTAACAAACAATTGAGTATTTGCTATGTGCTAGGCATGGATCTCTGGGTTAGGGATAGCGCAGTGAACAAGCCAGACACATTTCTCATGCTCACAGAGCCTACATCCTGTTGGAGAGCCAGACAAAGAGCAGGCAACAAACACATGAATAAAATGATGCCAGGTCAACATTACTAATCATGAAGGGAATGCAAATCAAAACCACAGTGGGATACCACTTCACTCCCATTAGGATGGCTATTTAAAAAACAAATCAAACAACAACAGCGACAAAAACCAGAATATAAAGTGTTGAGAAGGACCTGGAGAAGTGTGGGAACCCTTGTGCGTTGCTGTTGGGATTGTAAGATGGTACAACCACTGTGGAAAAGAGTATGGTGTTTCCTCAAAAAATTAAACATAGATTTGCTGTGTGATCCAGAAATTCCAGTTTTGGATATATACCTAAAAGAACTGAAAGCAGGGATTTGAACAAATATTTGTATCCCCATGTTCACAACAACATTATTCACAACAGCCCCAAAGTGAAACAACCTAAATATCCATTGACATGTGAATGGATAAACAAAATGTCGTATACACACACAATTGATATTATTCAGTCTTAAAAAGGAAATCCTGATATGGGCTATAACATGGATGAACCTTAACGACACTATGCTAAGTGGAGTGAGTCTGATACAAAAGGATATTACTGTATGATTTATTTATATGAGGTACCTAGAGTAGTCAAACTCACAGGGACAGAAAGTAGAATGGTGGTTGCCAGCGTCTGGGGCAGTAGAGAGGAGCATGGGAAGTTATTGTTTAATAGGTTCACAGTACTTATTTGGGAAGAAACTCTGGAGATGCATGTTGGTGATGGTCGCACAACAAAGTGAATTATTGAATGCCGCTGAAACGTATACTTTGAAATGATTAAAATGGTAAATTTTATGTTACGTCTATTTTAGTGCAACAAAAAATATCAAAAAGTAAAAAGCCATAAGAAAAATAAAACAAGAGGGTAACTGGTTGCTATAGGAGATGGAAGAAGGCTACTAATTCTGATCAGGCTCCATGGAAGGCCTCACTGAGAAGATACCTGCTGACCTAAGAAGGTTTGTGTTTAGAAGAGGTACAATATCCTGGAAGAGGAAAGAAAATTCAAAGATGGAGAATTTGTAGAAACAAATAACTACATCTTGAGAGAATCTCAGCCAGCAGTTTACAAGCTTTAACTTTGTTCTTTGTGCAAGGAGGATGGGAAAAACCATGATTTCCAAGATAGTCTTCTTAGGATAGTCTAAAATTTAATTTTAAAATATTTCATGTTCTTTAGATTAATTCCTCTTCCTACAGGGAACTTAATGCACAGCAGGTGCATACTATAAAGACATTGATGATTTTAAAGCAAATCATTTGATAGAAACAAAGCCAGTATTAAATACAGAATTTTAGAACCACAGCATCTCTAGACTAGAAAGGGGCCTTCAGGAGACCTTAGTACCCTCCTTTGAAGCTTGATTTTTCTTCACAGTATTCCCACCAAGTTGTTACCTGGCTTCTGACCAGGCACCTCTAGATATCAGAATCCTAGACCTTTCAGGGTGTCCATCCAGTCTCAGAATGGCTCTCCCACTGGAGACATAGACCTTCCTGCTTTGATCCATTTTCTGGTGACTTTCACCGATTCTACTGACAAGACTTATTTTATGTGTCAACCTGACTGGGCCACAAGATGCTTAGCTATTTGGTTGAACATTATTCTGGGAGGATGCCCTGGGGTGAGATTTACATTTAAATCAGTAGACTTGAGTAAGCAGATGGCCCGCCTTATTGCGGGTGGGCCTCATCCAATCAGATGAATGCCTGAATAAAACAAGAAGCTGACCTTTCCTGGAGTAAGAGAAAATGCAGCAGCCTGATAGTCTTTGAAATGGGATCTCAACCCTTCCTGGTTCTACAGCAGCTTCTGGCTTCCAGACTGCAAACTTACCACTCTTCCACATCATTTAAGGCTAAGATAGAAGAAAATGGGGTGGGTGGGTAAAGATAAATATCTTTCAAGTACATCAAAGGAAGAAGGGAAGAGAAATAAGATTTGATGAGAGTTGCTTAACATACATAATTTTATTTCCTCTTTATTTGCAGATGTGGAAACAAAGATTCTCTGAACATAAATAACATATCAACATAGCTAAGAAGTTATCAAGATGGGACAGAAGCCCAAGCCTCTCTGATCCCGAAGCCTGTGGTCTGCTCCCCGTGCCACACCACAGCATGCACTGTGGGTGCTTAAGAGAATTTTCAGAGCGATATAAGGTGATGGCATGAAAATACAAAAGACGGTACCCAATAGGGGAGAAAAAAGAGGGGAAAGTGTAATACAAGAAAAAGTTAAATTTAATGGGAAAGGTATTAATTCATGTACTCATTTTCTGCATGTGTTCCTACAGAATTCAATAATTTTCATACTTATTTTCATCACGAATAGGAAAAATGTGTGCAAAAATTACATTTTTTCCCCGGGAGAGCTAAGGAGTGAAAATATGAAACTTTAAAAAACCCAATACACACTTAAAAATCATAGTTGATAATTTTTTTTTTTATTTTAGAGACAGAATCTTGCTATGTCACCCAGGCTGGGTTACGGTGGCATGATCATATCTCACTGTAACCTTGAACTCCTGAACTCCTATGATCCTTCCATCTAAGCCTCCCAAATAGCTAGGATAAAGGCATGTGCCACTATGGTCAGCTAATTTTTTCTATTTTTTTTTTGGTAGGGATAGTGTCTCTCTATGTTGTTCATGCTGGTCTCCAACTTCTAGCCTCAAGTGATTCTCCCACCTCATCCTCCCAAAGCACTAGGATTACAAGTGTGGGCCACCACACCAAGCCACGAGTGTTCACTTTAAAATTGGTACCTATGATGAAAACAATAAGTCCTAGGGAAATGGTATAGGAAAATAAAACTTTAAAATAATATGGTATCTCATTGTAGTTTTGATTTGCATTTCTCTGATGATTAGTGAGGCTGAACATTTTTTCATGTCTCTGTTGACTGCGGGTATATTTTCTTTTGAAAAGTGCCTATTCATGTCTTTTGTTCACTTTTTAACAGGGTTATTATTATTATTTTTTCCTATAGGTTCATTTGAATCCCTCGTTGATCCTGGATGTTAGGCCTTTGTCAGATACATAATTTGCAAATTTTTTTCCCCATTCTGTGGGTTGTCTCTTTACTCCCTTGATGGCTTCTTTTGCTGTGCAAAAGCTTTTCAGTTTGATGAAGTCTCACTTGTCTATCTTAGCTTTTATGGCACTGACTTTTGGGAATTTGGTCAAGAATTTGTTGCCTACTTTGATGTGCATAAGAGTATTTCCTACATTTTCTCCTAGGATTCCTGTAGTTTGAGGTTTTATGTTTAGGTCTTTGATTCATTTAGAGTTGATTTTTGTATCTGGTGGTAGAAATCCAGTTTCATTCTTCTGCATGTAGTCAGCCAGTTTTCTCAGCACCATTTGCTAAATATGGCCTCGTTTCCCCAGTAATTGTTACTGGTGGCTTTGTCAAAGATGAGTTGGTTGAGCGTAAAGATGGTCATCATTAATAAATCAAAAAACAACAGATTTTGGCATGGGTGCAGAGAAAAGGGAAAGCTTCTACACTGTTGACGGGAGTGCAAGTTAGTACAACCTCTATGGAAAGCAGTGCAGCGATTCCTAAAAGAACTAAAAATTGACCTTCCACATAATCCAGCAATCCCTCTCCTAGAAATATACCTGGAGGAACATAAATCATTCTACAAAACAAAACAAAACAAAAAACACCTGCACATGCATGTTTATAGCTGCACTATTCACAATAGCAAAAACATGGAATCAAAGTGAACTGGATAAAAAAAATGTGACACCTATATACGATAGAGTATCACACAACCATAAAGAAGAACAAAATAATGGACTTCTCTGTAAATTGGATGGAGTCGGAGACCATCATTCTTAGAGATCTAGCAGAGAAACAAAGAACTGAATATCACATGTTCTCACTCATAAGTGGGACCGGAACATTAATCACATTAACACAAGGGAGGGATTAGTTGCTGGGCATTGCCAGGAAAGGTAGGAAAAGGGGGACATGTAACAACACAAAGGGTACCTGGCTCCAAACCAGGGAAAGTAAGGACCAGTTGGAGGTCAAACTTCACCTGTATGCAGTCTATTTGTGTAGTTCATCCTTATTTGTACCCCACATCTCTATAATAAAGTAAAATAAAAAATTAAAACTATCTTCACTTGTAAAATAAAGAGAAAAAGAAAATAAACTAGATAATTTTATTTGGTCTGGATCCTTGAAAAGCTATGGCCCAAACCACACCCCTATTTATATTAAATAATAATGAATGAGGACAAAATTGCTATCTGACCACACTTTAGAAAAGTCTGACACCAAACAGTTTTTACCTAGCCATAGGTATAGAAGTTCCCTATTTATGGAAGAAAGCAATAGTGTGATACTGTGAGTAGAATAATGTGAATAGAAGAATTCAGTTATCACTCACCATGAAAAACCAATACTGTATTCAGAAAGTGAGTATTTTGCACATAGAACATTTCCATGAATCATATGTATGCACGCAAGCGCTTATGTGTGCACACGCATACATACACTCACATACATGGTGTTTTTTTCCCTCCATCCTTGCCAGTGCCCTGAGGTGGTGGTCACTGATCCCTATGCAACCCAAACTTACATGGGGCTTGGCAACACATCCATGCTAAGGAGCTACCAGCTCTACATCACGTTCTAGGCGAAGGTCTTGGAGCTCTCCCTCTCCCCCTGGAGGCCAAGTGGATTCTGGGTAGCAGGCCTGGCATCTTTACCAGGATGGCAAACTCAGCACTGAAAGTGGATTTCTGCAGGGCTCAGCCAAGTGCTTCCAACTGTCCAGCCAGATGTTTCTCTATATGGTCCTGGCAGTCATGGCTTGGAATCGAGCCAGAATTTGGCCTGATTTCTACACTGAAAAGCTTGATGGAATGCTGGGGTGGTGCCATCCCATAATAAAAGAGGTGGTCCCTCAGATCGGCACACCATTCCCATTTGCCTTGGGAGTCCCTCCAAAGGGAAAGCGGGGGGGGGGGGGGGGGGAGCCTGAGTAAAAGTGGGTGTGTCTGTCCATCCATGCCAAGGCCTGGGTGGAGAAGGGAAGTTGTGGGGGTGGGGGACTGAGGGAAGGTGGATGGAGAAGAAAGGTTCTGAGTGATTGGAAGCTGGTGCCAGATGGAGCTGGAAGACGGCGCTCGACAGTCTCCCTCTGCACATGTGTGGCCACCAGGGGATTGCCTGGCTACGCATGCGGCTTCACATCTGTCAGCTAAATCAAAGATGCATAATTGAGGATGCAAAGCGAGAAACATTACGTGGTCCACAAGGCTCCCCAGAGGTTTTGGATCTGTAATCCAGTGAGGAGAATTTAATGAGACTTGAGCCTAGTGTTTTCATCTGTGAGAGAGGATCTCACTCCAGCTGTGCTCAAGGATGAGGAAAACACTTTTTTTTTCTTTTTTCTTTTTGTAAAATGTGGGCAGTCTTTCTTGATTGGTCACTGCCTGCCCGTTTCCCTTGGCACCTTTTGGCCACTTCCCAAATAAATGCTTCTTTTCAAAGCCTGGGCAATTTCTGAGCATGAGAAAGGCTCAAGAGATGCTGTGATTGAGGCGTTAGGACAAATGAGCCACATAAAACCATTAACCTGGTACAGGTTCTTAGAATCAAATTTAAGCATTTCCAAATGTTTAATCATAAAAGCAATACATAGTCAAGATAAAAATTCAAAGAATACATAAGGTTAAAAAGTATAAAATAAAAGTGTAAATGGGATTTTTGGCTCATATTTCTAGAACAGTGTTTCTCAAGCATTCTATGCTAAAAGAATAATTTTTTTTGTTTACAATCTTCATGGGCCTAAACTTCATTAAAATACAATAAAAATTAATTGCTAAGATTATTACAAAAAAGGCACTCAAAGACGCAAAATAGAGTACAAGCTCATTTTTAAAAATTCTAAGTTAGAATATCATACAGTTGGATATTGCGGCAATGCCAAACTGTTACAGCATTTCTAAACACCCTCAATATCTGTACCTATTATAGCCCACACTTTGACCAATCGTTTTGTCCTGGATATTTAAGAAAATTTTCTAGACACATCAAACATATAACTATAAAGATTTTCTTAAACATAAGAGTAATCATACTATATATTGGTCCATAATTTGCCTTTTGTACTTTATATATGTGGCATATTTCATAGTAGAGCTTAAAAGATCTACCTCATTCTTTTTTGTGGCCATCTGGTATTTTGTGGTATAAAGGTATAACAATTTTTTAAAGCTAGTTTCAACACTTATGGACATGCAGGTGGTTTCTAGATTTTGTTTATATTCAAAATGTAATGGCATGACCTCCAGAAATGAACTGGCATTCATTCTGTATAACTTTTGATGCCAAAATCACCACTAACACTTGCCAAAATTTCTGCCTTGTGAACAAAGGCAAAATGTTTTGCAGCCCAAAGGCTTTTTCCCTTCAAATCAGCGTATTGACCTCTCTGAGCGTCACACCAGTGCTGAAATGACAAGTGTTTGTCACCACACATAGCATGAAGCCTGCCCCTTGCAGAGGGGAGGGGTGGGTACCCACTCCAAGAGGGTGGGAAACCATTCTTTGACAGGCTTTGCATAAAGTGAGCATGCAGCAAGAAATGCAGGCTGCTGTGGGGTCCTGGAGAGCTGAAAGCTCACCACAACCACTAGCAAGTGGAAAGCTCTTATCTTGGACCAAGAGAGCTTGTGTGATGGGGAGGTCAGCCTGGTGACTCACCTCAGCTTAGTAATCAATTCCTTTCTTCCAGTGTTTTTCCAAAAGAAGTGAATTGGGGCTCTACACGATTTCCTGCATTAATTTTCACGCTATTGCTAGGGCTTCAAGTGGCCTGATGTGGGAGAAGTTAGCTTTGTGTGTGTAAACCACATTTCCCAAGTAGGCAGGTCTAGTCAAGAGAACCTGAGCATCTGGCCCCAGCAGTCTCCCTCTGGGTACAAGGCATGACCCAGGAAAGGGGCGTAGTGTTTCTGATGTTCATATTTCAAATGTCTCCAATGCAGCCAATTATGTCAGGTCTCTGGGCATTTATGGAGATACTAGAAAGGATTTTGTGTTGCAGGCAAAATTACCAAAGTTGAAAGACGAGATTTCTTTTCTACTGGGTTAGCCAGGTAACACACACATAGCCACACAAAACCAAAAATAAAGTTCTAGGTTTATATCATGAAGTTCATCAACTTGGGTTTGTTTAGCCCAGATGGGATGAAGCAGCGATGATGTCCCTTTGCATTTTCTTCTTCTTTTTTTTTTTTTTTGAGTTGGAGTCTCACTTTGTCACCCAGACTGGAGTGCAGTGGCCACTCCCGGCCACTGCAGCCTCAACATGCTGGGCTCCAGCGATCCTTCCACCTCAGCCTTCCAAGTAGCTGGAATTATAGGTGCACGCTACCATGCCCAGCTAATTTTTTGATTTATTATAGAGATGAGTTCTCACCAAGTTGCCCAGGCGGGTCTCGAACCCGTGGGCTCAGGCAATCCACTCAGCTTGGCCTCCCAAAGCGCTGGGATTACAGCTGAGCCACTGAGCCTGGCCTCCCTTTGCATTTTAAATTGAAAAGAGAAATAATCTCAGATACCCACAAGGCCATTAAAGAGCTGAAAGCCTCTGTGTGAGCACTAGTTGTACACTGAGAGCCAGTTAGGGAACCTCTTTGGTTTTGCTAAAAGGTCACATGGTCCTGAAGAACGCAGCCCTGAGTGGAAGCATCCAGATTACCCATCAAGTGAACTACATAGAGAATTACAAGGGCTGATTTAACTTTGCTTCTGGAGTGTGTGCATTATCATGCCATGGAGGCTCAAGAGGAGTTTATGCAATAACCCAGAGAAATGTGGGCATTTTCATTATTGACCTCATATTCTGTCTGGGCCCTGAGATGGCACCCTGAGTCCCAGGCATTGCCTGCACTGGGAGAAAACTCAGGCTTAGCATTTCATCAGTGACCAGTGAACCCCTCATGCACAACTCCTGCAGGATTTTTTTTTTTGAACCTTGCAAAGAGCCCTTTGAGTACAAACCTGCCTGAGCAGGCCTGCCTTACACATCTCTCCAGAAATGTTTTCTTTTCCTTCTGAATATGCTCTTTTGAGTGGGCACCCTTCCTGCTCTCAGCCTCTTTTGTGTCAGAGTAGGTTGCCATCAAAATCTATGGAAAGCACTCTTAAAATGTGTATCTAGTTTCCTTCTGAAAAAAACCAGGAGACCTTTTACCTGTAAATATCATCTTCATTTCAAAGTTCTTATAAGGCACCAGGAGCAGTGGATCATGCCTGTAATCCTAGCACTTTGGGAGACTGAGGTGGGAGGACTGTTTGAGGTCAGGAGTTTGAGACCAGGCTGGGCAACATGGTGAGACCCTGTCTCTACAAAAAATGAGAAATTAGTCAGGCGCAGTGGTGCAGTAGTCTCAGCTACTGGGGAGGCTGAAGTGGAAGGATCACTTGCATTCAGGAGTTCAAGGTTATGGTGAGTTCTGATCACACCACTGTATTCCAGCCTGGGCAACCGAGTGAGATCCTGTTTCTTACAAAGTTAAAATTTAAAAAGTTCTTATAAAGGACATTTTGTTGTGCTGACATAGAAGTGTTCAGTCTTGTCTTCAAATTCCAGATTTTACAAACTATCTACCAGACAGGTTCTCAATGTTTTGTGTTGCTGAGACAACCCTTGGTTACAAGTGAGCTCTCATCGACCTCATGATCTCTCAAGGCTGTTTGGCCTGAGATGACCTCATTTATATCTGTCTGAGGAGAAAACCAGGTCCCTAAAGGGAAAAAAGGCCAGGATCATAGAATTATTCAGTTAATATGGGTAGAAAAAGATTGCCCATTTCCTCCTCACAGCATTTAGCACCCATCTCCAGTCAATAGTGACTAATACAGTTACAAAAGTAAACTGCTAAGTCCTCCCCTAGACAATTATCTTCTTATGTCATCTCAATACGTAAATCAGTATACACCTTCCCATGAGGTTTTCTCTCTGGGTAAATGAGAAAAGAATCTGGCTGTTCACTGGTGGTTCCCTAAAGACTTTTTCCTGGGATGTGCCCAAGAGATACTGTAGACACAACAGCTCCAAGAGCTGCTTCCCCTTGTGATGCAGCCTTCAAGTTTCTGCTTTGGTCTGCATCGTCACAGACTATGGCAAAGTCAATTCGGATCACATTTTACAAGGCAAACTAAATCATTACTTGTAGTATTATTACCATGTTGGTTTATGTAGATAAGCAAAAACAGAAAAAAGAAAATGAGAAAGGAAGGAAGGAAAAAAGAATGAGAGAAAGAGAAAGAAAGAAGGAAGGAAGAAAAGCAAGCAAAAGAAAAAGGAAGGGAGGAGGAAGAGAAGGAGGGAAGGAAGGAGGGAAGGAAGGAGAAAGGAAGGGAGGAAGGGAGAGAGAGGGAGGGAGGGAGGAAAGAGAGACAAGATCTCATAAGATGAAAAACTCTGGGCTGGGCACAGTGACTCATGCCTGTAATCCCAGTACGTTGGGAGACCAAGATGGGAGGATTGCTTGGGCCCAGGAGTTTGAGAGCAGCCTGAGCAACATAGCAAAACCTTGTCACTACAAAAAAATACAACATTAGCTGGGTATAGTGTCACACACCTGTAGTCTCACCTGCTCAGGCTCCTGAAGTAGAAGGAGTGCCTGAGCCCATGAGGTCCAACCTAGGCAGTAGAGTAAGATCCTGACCCAAAAGGGAGAGAGAGAGAAAAGAAGAAGA
>NW_007215166.1:398334-471100 GCF_000164805.1 Carlito syrichta
GAGGGAGGGAGGGAGGGAGGGAAGGAGGGAGGGAGAGAGGGAGGGAGGGAGGGAAGAAAAACTCTGGAGAAGAGACTGCGATTTTTTTCTTGCATTATCTTAGGTAGGCAAGGAGAAGTTTGGTCTCTACCAACCAAGGTTAAGTTTGTTCCCTGCCAATCAAAGTTTCTCAAATTTGGTGGGAGTAAAAAGATTAAACAACAGACTAAGCACCATTCCTGGTCAGTCTCAGGGAAGGTCCTGCCAGCTCCATATTGGCACACCCAGGGTTTGTCTACACACACAAGATTTTTCTGTTCTAAAGCTAATGGCTTAGTCAGAGATGTTGGAGAGCAAAAAAACTACCTCACACATGCTGTATATATTTTTTTAAATCTCCACCTCATGTCTAACTCCCTCACTCATGTCTGTATCTACTGGTAACTTGGGATATCAGCATTTGTGTTTAAGAGGAAACCCCCAGGAGAGGGCTTTGTCTCCTTCCCAAATACCAGTTCAAGGGTGGAGGACTTGAAGAGAGAAGGAAAGAAGAAGAAAAGATCACAAAAAAAGAGAAAGGAAGGAAGGGAGGGGGCAGGGAGAGAAAGGAAGGGAGAAAAGGAAAAAGAGAAAAAAGTATAAAGTGGTTTTTGCCTTATTATTATTTTTCATTCTGGCCAGAGTTGCTTGGCAGATTCTTAGAGGCTGTGGGTCCTGTTCCTTGAAAACTAACTGGACGTCTCGACAAGGCTTAAAAGCATCTCTTTAATTACAGCCACAGAGATGTTCCTCTTCCCTTTCATCCAGTGCCTTTGAGGAGTTCAGTTCCTACCCTCACCATTCTCTCATGAAAGGTTATACGTGCCACACTGCCATTCAGTTTGTGCATTCAAACAGAAGCCTGGGAGCATTTTCTCCTTGCTTAGGTTGGCACAGCCAGCCTGTGGGATGTGACTCTGCTACTGTCCCTAGTTTTTTTGTCCTCCTCTTGAGCACTTATCACATTAGTGGCCTGTTTGGTGCCAGATGTGTCCTTCACAAGAGCATTCACTTCAGGCCACTTCCTTGAAGGGGCTGCAACTATACTCCTCTCTTGCAAAAGATGCAAGCCAGGAAAATATTTGGTACTCTATATTGCCTCATTTTAATGCTGACTCAATTGAGTTGCAGAGACACTAAAGAGCATTTTTTAAATGATCTGCAACAATCACTGAAAGCCATTTAACTTGCACAGATTTTCACAGAGGATCATAAACTTCATTTTGCAGACAAAGTAATGAACCAATGACCTTAACTGACTTCTCAGAGGCCACAGAGCAAGTCGGAAAAGAGCCAGTTTAGGAGCTCAGTTTGTGAATCATTATTCTGGCCTCCTGACATTAGAATTATATTTGCATAGAAGCCATTTAAAGGTTAACATGAGATAGGTCTGTAGCAACGAAAACATGATATACAAAATATGAACTGTTACAGCACTTAGAGAAGTTTATCAAATTATCAAATAAATTACAAAGACAGGCAATTTGTTATGCAATAGATTGCATGGCTTCAAGAACATAGGTAACTCTAGGCACTAGCTGCTAATTACTCATCTTGTATAGATTTATCTGGGCTTAATTTTAGTTTTTATTCCTTTTTTCTTTCCAGATTTCTATTTACATTATTGCTTAAAAGTGGCGTTTAGACAAAAGAGAAGAAAATGTATAGCTTAAATCTGCTCATTTTTATCTTGTCAAAAACCTTTCAAAATATAGGTAGCCATGAGGATTTATGGGTAGATTTCACTTATATGAGTTACATTTGCATATGTAAGCAGGTACTGTGCAGTGATAAACGTAGTGAAGGCAACAACACCAATACAAGATAGACCATTTATAGAAATGAGATGCTAATGCAGAATATATCTGTCATGTATTCCAAAAACTTTTGTCTCAATGGTAATAGAGTTCGCATCAATAACAATTCATGTTGGGTGCCTGCCAGGCACTGGGTTAGTTGTTTCATACATATTGTTTCATTGAATTCTCATAATCATCCTGAGGTAGGGTTTTCTAATTCTATTTTGTTCACGCAGGAGACTGGGCTGAGTAACAGTGCCAGCAGAGGGGAGAGGCAGCTCTGGGTAGAGTGCTGCCTTCCCTTGCGACTCCTTTCTTGGTCCAGTCCCCTACGGAAATAGGGTCCTGAGAAAGGCAGTTGTGAGACTGCCCAAAGTCACATAATAAGAATTTGAAACTAAGTGTGTGACACTACAGTCATGGGGTATGTAGAAGGCTCATGGCTCTCTGCATATTGCAAATGAATCTGAGTTTGAAAATATAAACTATCATCATTTGTAGTAATAAGTAGTAATGAGGTTTATTAAAAATTAAAAATCTGGAATGGATCCTAGTTCAAATCTTAGTTCTACCACTTAGTAGCTATATAGCCTTGAACATGAATCTCTGTAAGCTTTAGTGTCTTCATCTGCAAAATGGGATGGCAAGTTACATCCTCTCTTTGAATTAATATGAAGGTAAATTTAGACAATGCTTTTAGAGAGTTTATGTCTGTGCCTGGTGCTAGCAAGCATTCAATAAATATTAGTATTATTATATTTCTGTAGCACAAAGTAGAGTTTAAAATATGTCATTATCTTGATTTAATCCAACATACTTACTCAAACAATTTAACAAAAATAAACCATTACCTAAATTACACAGATCCTGGTAGTTATGTGGATACATGAACTTACAACTACTAGAAGAAGGTGAACATCATGTCATAATTATCTTCCTCTAGTATAGCGTGTCTGCCTTAAACCACACAATACAAAGAGATTAGGTCTTGGAATTTCAAAAAGTAACATTCTAATTTTATTTTAAAAAGTAAAACATGCTAAATTATATTCAGTGTAGATTCCCAAACAACAAATGAAAAACTGAAACATTTATTCTGAGATGGAATTTAATTAGTACTACAGAGGCCCAGACCTGGGTTTTTCTCTCTGGAAAGATTTAGGACAGAGAGAAAATTCTTTTTTTTTTTGTTTGAGTTGGAGTCTCACTCTATCGCCCAGACTGGAGTGCAGTGGCCGCCCCCGGCCACCGCAGCCTCGCCTGCTGGGCTCTGGCGATCCTTCCGCCTCAGCCTTCTGAGTAGCCAGAATTACAGGCATGCGCTACCACACCTGGCTGATTTTTTGATTTATTGTAGAGATGAGGTCTCGCTGCCCAGGCGGGTCTCGAACCCGCGGGCTCAGGCAATCCACTCACCTCAGCCTCCCAAAGGCGCGGGATTACAGGTTGAGCCACCGAGCCCGGCTTAGAAAATTCTTTTGTTTATTTGTTCATTCATTCAATCATGTTCTTTTATTTGTATAACAAATATTTATTAAGTGCTGCTTGGCTTGCTCAGTCAGTGCTGGAAATATTCGGATGAATCACACAAGCTTTTTCCCTGTCCTTGTGGAGTTTGCAATCCACTAGGAGAGAGAGGATATTATTACTACTACAAAGTGATGAATTCTTTCAAAGAGAACTCTACATCTCTTGGTCCCTCCACCACTGGGAGGTAAGGAGTACAGGAAGAATTTTGAGCTGCTTGTGCTGGATAAGAAATTCTTGCTGAATTGCCTCAGGTATTTGAGTGGAGGGGTGAGAGTGGGGTCTTAAAATAGATTTTTACTGTTGCAGAGAGGCCCCTGCTTGATTTGAAGTGGTTCTTACATGGGAATCAGACATATTGGAGCACACTGAGAAGACCAGAAAGGGCAGCACAGTAAATCCATTATCAGTCACCGTGAGCCTCCCAAGACAAGATGTATCCCAAGGGAGAAGCCAGCTAGGAACACACATTGTTCCTACAACAATGCCACAGCTCTGACTCAGAGCCTTGCTGCCTTTCACTGACATTGCTCCCTTGGCCCAGCCCCCAATAAAAACTGTGTCTGCATCTTGAGGAAGGCAGCCATGAGTTACAAACAGAAACCATGGAGAAAAAAAGTCAGTCTAAGAAGAGTGCTTTTCATATATAAAGCTCCACGAGACACTGAAGCACAAGCTGCACTGTTTGGAGACCAAGGTAATAGTAACAAAAAGGATTCCAGATTCATAGCCCAACACACACACACACAAACACACACACACACACAAACACACACACACACACACACACACACACACACACACACACACACACACACACACACTCCATCCATTGGCTCAGGACCCAGCATGGCTCTGATGGATTCAGAACCCCAGTAGTTTAGTGGGTGGCCAGCAGGGTGTGTGAAAAGGCACCCCAAGAGTTTTCACATGTTATAGGAGCCATTCTGCAGGAGCCCTAAACTGGGTGGAAGAACATGGCAGGCCACATACTTGCTCTTGAGCATAGATGAGACACTTTGTGCAGACTTCTGAAACTAGTTGAGAGGACAGGAAGGTCTATGTTCCTTCTCTTTACATCTGGGTGCGCTCTATGATTACTTTGACCAGTAGAATAAGGTAGATGCAATGTTGGTCCTGTTTCTAGGCCCAAGCCCTATGCAACTGTATGGTTCCACTTCCAATATTTTGGAATGCTTATTCTTGGTGTCCTGAATTGCCACATTAAATATTCTGAATCTCTGAAGGTCTCCATGCCCTGCAAACCCCAGGCTACATGAAGAGGCCCTGGCCACATGAAGAGGCCCTGGAGGGTGAGATTCCATGTGGAAAGAACAAAATGTCAAGGAGCGCCAAGATACCAAAAATGTAAGGGAAGACCACTCTGGAAGTGATCAACTAGTTCCAGCTCCTTCAGCTAACCACATGGAGCAGAGAGGAAGCACCCTGCCAAGCCCTCCCCAAATTCCTGATCCCAAAAGGGTGGGCAAAGTAACAACCATGTTGTTTTAAGTTTTAAGTTGTCCAAACGTTTTGGGGGTAGTTTGTTACACAGCAGAGGATGATTTGAGCCAGAGAACCAAAGGAAAAATCCAAGTATCAATGATTTAGTGGGTGGGTATTAAGTAGAAACTGACACTGTTGATTACGGCATACTGTTTTGCTTCTAGTCTGCTGTAGGCTGGAAAAACTCAGACTATACTAGAAATGATAAAAAGTTAGAAGCAGGAAGAAGGTTCCACATTGTACTTGTCCTAGTTTTCCTTCTGTGTGTTCTTTTCCTCTGCTACTCCCAAGAATATTCAAAATATATATTTTTTAATATTTTCTTTTATTGTAGATGCTCCAAAGGATCTATCCTTGGACTTTCCCCTTCTCTAACTCACATATTATTTATCTTCTTCAACTTCATCCAGTCCTCCATACAGATGGCAATGCACCCGTATGTGCCTCTAGTTTGTGCTTCTAGTTTCAATGTCTATCCTGGGCTACAGCTTCCCACTCTGGACTGCCTGCTGATATTTCTTTGAACCTGAAACTGCACTCCTAGCACCTGAAACCCAGAATGTTCACATCAAACTCTGTTTCCCCACATAGCCAGCTTTCCCACCCATCTCTACAGTTCTGTGAATGGTCATCAACCCTCAAACCTTTTGAATTGCCAAGTCATTCCCTTCTGAAGTATCTCCTATATGTGCCCCTCTCATTTCTCTAGTTCTTGCCTAGACTCCTGCAAGAGCCTACAATTTGTTTTCTTTCTTTCTTTTTTTTTTTTTGATTTGGAGTCTCACTCTGTTGCCCAGGCTGGAGTGCTGTGGCACGCTTATGGCCACCTCAGCCTTGACCGGCTGGGCTCAGGTGATCCTTCCACCTCAGCCTTCCAAGTAGCTGGAACTACAGGCACACGCTACCACACTCGGCTTAATTTTTTGATTTATTGTAGAGATGAGGTCTCACCAAGTTGCTCAGGCTGGTCTCGAACTCATGGGGCCAGGCAATCCTCTCTCCTCGGCCTCCCAAAGTGCTGGGATTACAGGCTGAGCCACCATACAATTGGTTTTCTAACCTTGTTCCATCTCTCCCAATTATGATCCCCACCAGTATTGCTCTTACTGTGGCTGCAACCCATCAGTGGATTGTGAAAAGCAATTTAAAAATAAAACAAATACAATGGAATAAAATGGAATAGAAAGAATCAGTATTTTGCATACAGGAGATGTAATCTTTCATAGGACTTTTGTTTCAATTAAAAATATATGTTTTACAGGGGAAATGAGGGCCAGTTGAAGGCCCAAACTTCACCTGCATGCAGCCCACTTGTACAGTTAATCCTTAGTTGTACCCCACATCTCTACAATAAAAGAAAATATTAAAAAATATATATTTTGAATATTCTTGTAACAGGTGGCAATGATAAATGCATTTTTCACTGTGGGTTGTGATCAAAGAAAGGTGGAAAAACACTGCTCCGAACTGTACATTCCTGTCAGACTGATGTTACTGTAGTACATTCCTGGTCATATTTCTCTCCTGCTCAAATGCCTTTGATGACTACCTACTGCCAACCAAAGGAAGTGCCCACTCTCATGCTAGGTACCATCCTAATCCCTTTTCCAGATTTTTTTTCCACCACTTTTCTTCACAAGCTCCCACCCAGAGTGGGCTGTTGTCTATTCTTTGAACATGTCTCATGCTTTCTGGCCTCTTGGTCTTAGCTTAATTTTTTCTTTTGCTCTGGTTTCTTCAGACTCCTATTTCAGTGCTCAAGAGACAGTGTGGCATGGTGGAAAGGCTCAGGCTGTCAGACTAACCCGAAACTGACTCCAGGCTCTGTCACTTACTTTCTGGAAAAGTTATATAATCTAAAGACTGAATTTCCTTTTTTATAAGAAGGGGACCTTAGGATTGGCATGAGGACTACATGGGGTAGCACACATAATGCATTCAATACAATACATGACACCCAGTACTATCTTATTCAGCCTCTGTTGTAGTCAGTGTCTCCAACATGCCTAATACCTTGTGATAATATCAATGTTCATATTCATATAGCTACCATTCATAGTGCTGTAATTATAAACAATTATGACATAATATCAGGCATGCTGAAAACACTCAAATGTTCTTTTTGTTGGTCTTACTCCAAGCTTTTGTTTTAATTTTATTCTATTTTATATTCAGTGATTCTTGTGCTTGTTAATCTTTTTGGTGAACCTAAAACTCCTGGATCAAAGAAGTTTTAAAAAGCGATCTGATGTTTCTCACAGTACTTAGCAAAATGGCTTCCATATAGGAAGTGCTCAAAAAATTAAATGGAACGGAAAGCAGAAAGGCCACCACACTGAATACTAGCCAGAGACAAAAGTTTTACATTTGTGAGTTCTGCATAAATCCATGAGAACAAGTCCTGACTCATTATTCTGACTCTGTTCTGAACTCACAGAATGATTGCATGTATGCCACTTAAGGTCTCTGCACCCAGGAGTATCTCCTCTTAGAGTGGAAAATCACCTCTGGCATTACTATTTGCCTTAGAGAGAAGCTTGGAAGATCAAGTGTATAAATGTTGTGTGGTACATTGGGAAAGTCAGCATAAAAGTAGAAAGCAAGAATCTGAAACTAGTTATTTTAGGGAGAAAGAAGCCATCAAATGTTGAAAAGTTGGAGTGAGTCAAATACACCAAAGATCAAATGTGGAACTCCCAGGACTGCACTTACTCACTTCTTGTCATGAATGCTCTTTTCCTTCTAATCCATTATGCTAATACATATGCCACATTTTATGAGGCCAAGGTGAAAACGAATCAGACTCTATTGTAACTAAGCCTGTTTAGCTGACATATGACACCCAAATGGATTTCTAGCCCGGCAAATCAGGCCCGCTGGTATCTGCTGGGAGGTGATGAATAATGAGGTAATCACAAAGGATTGTCTCAGCGGCGAGGAGGTGGCAAAACAGGCTTTGGATCTGAAGTTTTAACCCTTTTTGACTGGACATCTGGTGCTGCAAATACTGCTGTGATTAGGCTGTTGTAATCCTGACCCACATCTGGGCCAACTCCCGTGGCATGGTTTTGTTGAATTTTGCAGTGTGGGAAACATGTAGCTGCCTGCAGCTCTACTCTCTTAAAAATCCTCAGCATTCCAATTGGCTCTTCACATTTCTGTGGCCCTGGAATCACCCACTGGCAAAGAGCCTTTGCTTACTGGCTTCAGGACACCGCGACTTATATTGTAGATAGCAGAGAAGGAGGAGCCCAAGGCACAGGCCTAACCTGTTGACCGAAAGAGGGTGGCTGCAGTTTGAGCACCAGCAAGTAAGCGAGATGCACCTAATATCAGTTTCAGTGTCTAAATGAACAAGGTGAGAAGCAATTGTGCCACTTTCTATTAACCATGAAACAATGAAGAGAAAACCTGAATCAGTAAATTATCTATGACTTGGGTCTGACTACCAATGATTTTATCTTTAATTATTAAGATTTTTTATTAAAATGATTTTAATGACACATTTCTTTTTCACAGTAGCACTGCATGTCTCTCTTATTCTCACTTCACGGTCATCTCTTCTGACTTACCCAGGCTAATTTGTGGCTGCAGCGTCCCCACTATACCTGCAATCCCTCAGCTGGGGTCATAAACCACACGTTGCTTTCAGTTAACTGAAAGTTGCTTTCACACAGACTTGCGTCCAAATCTCTCCAGGTTCTGTGACAATAAGACCATTGCTGGTTTGTTTTTTTTTTTTTGAGTTGGAGTCTCACTCTATCGCCCAGACTGGAGTGCAGTACCACGCTTCCGGCCATTGCAGCCTTGACCCGCTGGGCTCTGGCGATCCTTCCACCTCAGCCTGCCAAGTAGCCGGAATTACAGGTGCGCGCTACTACACTCGGCTAATTTTTGATTTATTGTAGAGATGAGGTCTCGCCAAGTTGCCTGGGCGGGTCTCGAACCTGCGGACTCAGGCAATCCACTCACCTCGGCCTCCCAAAGAGCTGGGATTATAGGCTTAACTGCTTAAATCTTAGCTTCCATCTCTGTAAAGTGAGATAGTAATAGAAGTCGTATTACATGGTTGCTTAGAAGATAAAATGAGATAATGCATGGACAACGCTAGCCCAAGACCCAGCTAAGACCCAATAAAGGATAGAAACTATCAGTATTACGAGGTAATAAAAACCGAAATGCTAGACTGTCTTTATACTTCCTTCACAAGGCAATGTGATGGTGCCTGATGCAATGCTACCTGGTTTTGTTGTAGCTGAAGATAAGAGGAATATAGGTGACATAGCATTACTAAAGTAGCTGGAGACAACACAGACCATTTGGAAGTGTGATAGTGGGGCTCTTCTCTAGATCATGCAATTCAAGGTGTTTTTTGCCCTCATTTTCTATCTTCATTTTCTTTCGTGTTCTTTTGAACATCTCTATTCTATTTTCAAAAATGACCATTTTTTTTTTCTCTCTCTACGAATTGTTAGGGCAGGTGTGTTCTCTCTTTCCCTTCAATATTCTCACAAATGGAAGAACTTGTTTTTGAAGGAGATTTCAATAGCTCTTAAAGTATTGTTTTTTAAAAAACGGATTAGTTCTGAAGGTCATTCAGAATTTAGAAAATTTTAAGCTATTACCACTGGAAAAAGATATAAAAATACTAGTAATTTCAAAATAGAGCTAAATTCCTAAAAATCCTAAGAAGAATCTGCTCTCTTGAAAATTATTTTTTCCATATTATACAAATGCTTAATAAGAATGGTGATTTATCTTTGCATGGCATATGTTTACGTTTTTCTCCTCCCAGGGATATATTAAGATTTTTAACTTTTCTTAGTTGCTTAAAATTATTTTTTAAATATGTAGATCCATATATTTCCTACAAAAACAGAATTAATGACAAGAAAATTGAAGACATCTCTCAAAATATGAAACCTCTGATACCAATGAAATACTTGTAATGCCATTTCTATTTTTACATTTCTCTAATTAAGACTCCTTACTCTTACACCTCTTTGAGGGGGGAGCATTATTTTCTACCTTATTAGTGTTGCATCCTCATAGGGCCTAGCATGGAGCCTTGGATGGAGAAGGAACAATTCACATTTCCCGTCAGGTCCAAGCTTTGGCATCTTTGGAGGCACACGTCTTTAGAGAGTCATCTAGAATCCACTCTCACCCAAGTCAATAAGCCCAGTCTAGATAGAGCTAGGGGCCCAAAGAATAGCCTCATTTGGTTTATATATTTCAGAAACCATTACACTATACATACACAGCATTTGTTGTTGATTATTTATGATTTCTGGTGATTTCTATCAAACATTAGACATCAGGCTCTTGGTGAGGCATATAATCCCCTATTATAACTGTTTCTATGAGGAAATCAGATTTGACTTATGTCTTTCTTACTTAGGTTACCTTTCCTGGAAGTGGAGGTAGATTTGGAGGCTGCCTGGATTTCATTTTGCCATATATAATTATGTTCTGTATATAATCAGTCTTAAAAATTTTTTGGCCATGTATTACCCCTGTTACCCTTATTACCCCTGTATTACCCCTGTAATACAGGGCCATGTATTACCCCTGATACCCTTATTACCCCTGTATTACCCTGTATTACCCCTGTTACCCCTATTACCCCTGTAGCCTTCTTGACTTTCTGCATATCTGTTTTATTTAGACATTGTTTAACTTATACTCTGATGTCCACCTTATGCTTACATGTAATACATGTAATACAAGTCTACTTCTCTTCCTTATCAAGAAAGTCTAAATTATATAGGTCCTTCCTGGCGATCACATCTAAGACGCTGCATTCTGACTCCACAGTGCCATCACTGATATGTCAACATCCCACTGTGATAAACAAGAGGTGAAGATGTAGGTTTTCAAGAATAATCTCTTGCTAGCTCAAGTTTTGTTATCTGACAGCCTATCTGGTCTTCAGCCTGACTGCTATATTTAAATCTTTAATATGCTTTTTAAAAAATGATTGCCTAATATTTCCCTTAATTTGAAAACCTCAGCATTCCTCAAGGACTATATGAGTCTTACAAAATCAGAAATACTACAACTAAAAAAAAAAAAAAAGAGAAAAGATACAAAATAAATCACTGATTCAATCTTATTTTTGCAACTGTCATTTTTGGATGGTAGCCAAGAATAGGGTTTTTTTGGTGGTGCTTATGAATGCAAAGTACAACTCCCTGCATTGTTATCAGAACAAAGATCACTTACTTTGAATGGCTCAAGATATGTAAACACAGCTGGTCCAATAGCTTGAGTGGCAATGAAACACAGTGCCACAGAAGAGATAGGTTCAAGAGTGACCCAGGGACTCAGATGCTCTTGTGCAAGAAGCCCAGAGGCCATTCAATTCCTGACAATGAGGACAAACCTGAGCTTGCCAGAGAAGTTCCTCCCTTGCTAAATTATATAACCTTAGAACTATATATAGTTTATTGGATTTCCCAGATAATTTGGGGGGCTTACATATACAGTTGCCAAATTTTAATTTTGCCAAGTAAGAAACATAAAAAGAAACTATCATCTACCTCACTTTATTAAAAAGGACATTTTAACATAAAAATATTAATAACGAATAGCACTTTATATTGAATGCACCAACGCTTTACAAAAAACCCCATCTTCTCACTTTGCCATACACTTGAGAACACACTTTGTTGTACATATTGGGGTGTTTGGGCTACCAGCCTTGCTCCTGTCTGATAAATGCTGATGAAGGTATGAGCTCACGAGCAGTATAAGGTAAGAGCACACCATTTTCCTCAGGGCCAACCAACAGAAAAGCTTGCCAAACCCTAAGACTTCACATTCCTAGAATGTGCCACTTCATGGCCACAGCTTGGCCACCGAGCACATACAGGCTATACGGACTCCTTTGGGAGCAATTCTTGCCACAAGAGTCTCCATAAGAAGTGAAAAGGGAGGCCAGGCTCAGTGGTTCAGCCTGTAATCCCAACACTTTGGGAGGCTGAGGCGAGTGGGATTGCATGAGCCCACAAGTTTGAGATCAGCCCGGGTAACTGGGTGAGACATCATTTCTACAATAAATAAAAAATTAGCTGGGCATGGTAGTGTGTGCCTGTAGTTCCTGTTACCTGGGAGGCTGAGGCAGAAGGATCGCTGGAGCCCAGCAGGTCGACGCTGGGGTGACCGTGAGCATGCCACCGTGAGCATGCCACCGCTCTCCAGCCTGGGCGACAGAATGAGACTCCAACTCAAAAAAAAAAAAAGTGGAAAGGGAGAACTCTGGTAGCCTTATGCTCAACAGCTGTATTTCTACTCAATCAGAAGCAAAACGAGGGACATTTTTTAGTTTAAGATCTCATCTGTCTGGATGTTTGGAAATTCTTGCTATTTAAAAGGGATAAATCCTGAGGCAAAAAACAAAAACAAAAAAACCCTCCAAATCTATGAATGTGGAGATATTTGCACAAGCTTTTTCCAGAATTATTTCTGTTTTGAAATAGATTCCCAAAGCATATCATCTTCCCTAACCAAGTTTCAATGTTTTTGTAAGATTTACTTGTGTTTTATCTTTCATATGATGATTACTTTTTACAGAAACCAAGTTTTAATCACCCTAAGAGTTACTGCCTATGTCAAAAGTAGAGAGCAATAGAAAAATCTGATTGGAGAAGGATGCTGGGTGGCTGACGAGGCTAACTCACCAGCTCCTCAATCACTCCCTAACACTAGCTTCAAAGTACATATGATTCGAATTTGAACCTCAGCAAAACTGCCAATTAACACATCACAAACCTTCATGGTCGATTGCAAATATTCAAAACCTAGAGTGTTAAATCTGTGAATACCAAGGGTCTCCTGCATAGTTCTCTGGCAGTTCAGTGTTACATAATTTGGACTGAGAGACCCAGGTTGCTGCTGGGAATGGTAATGATCAATAACGACATCTTCCTTTGTTGCAAATTCTAAGCACAGTAAAACGAAAGCAAAATGTATTTTTAAGAATGAACATACCAATTGCCTACATAAATTTATCTTGTTTTCACCATGAACTAGCATGGTATATGGATATTAAGAATTAAGAAATTGGGAGATCACTGAACGTTGTTTAGGAGAAAATGCTGGTTAAAAGTCTCTTTTTTGCTACGGTACTATGCTAAAGAAAGAATAGCTCACATTTACTAGCATTCTTGAGGATTTCATGTTCTTTCAAAATAAACGTAAAATACTTTGCCTGGTTGCATGCTTGATGACAGATTTTGAGAAGGAAAAAAGTCAGCTACCAGCCACTGGGCGGCTAAACAACAATGTGGAATGTTGTGTCTTCTGAGCTTTGAGTGATGAGTTAGTCCCACCAGACACTGCTGTGATACAGGCTCATCATATAACTCACCCCACATCACCAAAGGCATATCAGTTAACATCCATCTGGGAACACCCCTAAAGGCATATAACTGATAAGTCAGAAATAGAATACGGGATAGAAAAAGACTCTGCTTGGCTCCTCCTCAGATTTCATCAGAGGGAGTATGTTCAAAATTTTTTTTAAAAAGTAAGAACAACATACATCTATTGAGTATTTATTTGAAATCTAGAACTATGTTTTGAATAAGTTATAAAAGAAGGAAAACAAGCAGTCCTTGTTCTAATAGAGCTCAAAATCTTGTTGTATTGACAAAAAGCAACACACAAATAGCAAATATAATAGGAACATTTAGTGAGTACAGACCAGAGCACGGTTGTGCAGCGGTATTTAATCCTCATGAAAACTCTAGGAGGAGAGCTCTAATGTTGCCAACAGGTTAGAGATGGGAATACTGAGGCTTAGGAAAGTAAATAACTTATTCAGTCACGAGTCTTTCAGACTCCAAAGCACATGCTCTTAACTATTACATCATATATATATAACAGTGGTGGGAAAACAGAATTGCAGCAAGCTGATAGCCCAGAGGTATTCATTGATGCTTTATGTAATGAACAAACATGAGTTTTGTTAAATGTCCATCTGATGGACATTTGTAGATGTCTTGGATTAATGTATACCTCTGCTGAGCAGATGAGAGAAATGCCTAGATACCAGCTCCAGTACTGCACTCCTTCATTCTGCTATGAAGGGAACTTCTAGAAGTACTTTCTCTGTACTCCTCTAAGCAGGTCACTTTTTGCATTTATTGTAGTGATTTATGTAGTTATAATTCTCTACTAGACTGCAAGTGCTTGCACAAAAAGAATTTTGTTGCTTTCTTAATATTTAGCAAGTGTTTTATATATAATAGAAACTTGACATTTGTAAATTCTACAAGTAGTCACCTAACATGTGCTCTTGATTTCTTTGATTATATTGTAGGTTTCTACAAATTACTTCAGCTTACATGTTAGCAGGTATTATTCCATGTGATACTGGAGAAATTGTTTAAAAGCAGACAAAAATAAAATTTACTCCTCTGTATTTTTCCTGAGATTACTTCAGGTAAAGCCGGTAAGAGGAAAATAACTGATAGTTTGCTAGATAGATTTTGATAATAAATTCTGAACTCCAGCTTCTTATATGAACAGAAAGCTCTATAGCCATCTTATTAACATAGGCTGAGTTTGTTTTAGACTCTTTTAAAATGTGAAACAAAAAGGTAAAACAAGAATGCATCTTTCTTTCCTTAGTAATATATGCTATATATGTCAACTCTTCTCTCATTTATTTACACAAAGTGTTGTGAATTAAAGTAAAAAGCTGATGTTTATTTTAGAAAAAAACTACCATTTAAAATAGCTTAACAGAAATCTAGACATAATTGTGAATTGCTTCCAGTGGTGCTGATGTGCAATATTATTTTAGTCGCCTTTGTAGCATAATAATATTAATAAATACAACAATGGGAATTGTGTGCTTCATTCTTATCGTTCATGAGATTTTCTTTCCTCCACTCAGTCGTTGCACATGGAGCATTCTGTAATTGCTTATTTCCAAAGAACTGTTTGGGTAGAAGTTAATCCCATAGGACTTATAAAAAGAAGCATGCCCGCTTTAGTGAAAAGGTGAGTGCCTGCTACTCAGGAAACCGACAGTGGAAAAGGGAAAGAGTAGAAACTTGGTCCTAGGTTTAAGCTTGGCTCTCAGAATATTTAGATATATTTACCCCTATTAGCTACAAATGACAAGAGTCATCCAAAGTAACTAGGGTTGTGAAGTCTGTACAACCCTTTAGAAAGGATCTTTTCCCAGCAAGTTCACATACTCCTAAAATTAACAAATATTTAAGAGTCAGAAACAGTCAACTCTGGTTGTGGAAAAAGAGACATTGGTTTTAGCATTGGGCTGCCTGGAAGAGGGTATCTCCCTAGCAAGGGGACCTCCACTGTTGCAGTTACTGGCATAGACATTGAGACCAAGATTTGAAAGACCAGAGAGCAAAATTTGTCATAAAGTCCATCTCCTATTGAAAGGGAAACAAACTTTCATAACCAAGTAACCAACAAATAACTATACTTGCCTGCCCCCGAACAGAGGGGTATTCATTCTGCTTTTTCTTGTTGCTAAGGGATATGAGTGACCTTTGTGCCAGTTGCCAACATTTAGTGAGAATTTAAGTTCTTCTGCCTTGCACTCAATAATAATCATCATATGTAACAGCTCTCCCCAACCCCACCCAAACTCCCTAACCTAATATTTCCTTGACCTCTTAATTTCAAAATTATTCGCCATCACCTCAATATAACAGACTGTTTCCAAGGCCTATACATTGCGTGGCCTGACATTCAGACACGGAGACACTAAGTGTCACCATCCCATTTTTCTATCCTTAGCCTGACTCTTTCACTTGCTTGGTTTAATAATGCCTGCTTTTTAACCTCATCCATACCTGCTCCTTTAAGCTCTCCCACTTATTCCAGTCTATTGGAATGTCTCTCGGATTCTCCTCCTTCCTTAATCTTGGTCTAGTCTCTCTTTTTGCAATCATACCCAAGCCAAGTCATTAATTCTTGAAACCTCCCATCAGCTGCTCTTTTTGCTCCTATTGCCACTGGGGAATATCACATGACCTGAAGCTTGGTACTAACCCACATGTATGGTGCTCAATGTCAGCTGGAAGCTCGATGACTCACCTTGTCTCTTCCATTCTTACAAGTGCTATTTCCAAACCCAACTGTCACACAACTTCTCTAAGTTCCCTTTTCACTCTCAGTGGATAATCTTGCCTTCTATTTCACAGAGTAAACAGAGGTTATCAGGGAGGATATCTGCAAGCATTCAGTTCCCTACCTTAGAATCTGTTTACCTTCACATATCCTGTGTCAGAGAATTGGAGATAATTCCTACTGTTAGGGTGTATTTCTCTACTGACCCTGTTGGCTCACGTCTCCTTAGAGGTCCTAATCTGTCAATTATCCTCCTTCTCACATAAATCTAGCTTAAGTCCATCACATCTTTATTTTAAAAAAAACAACGGATGTGTAATAGGTTGAAAAGAGGTCCTAAAAAGATATCCCCTAACCCCTGATACCTGTGAATGTGACCTTATTTGAAAACAGGGTTTTTGTAGATGCGATGAAGTGGGCCCCAGATCTAATGAGGGGATTAGATCTAAAATAAAAGACAGGAAACGAGTAGATACAAATTTACACACACACAGAGGAGAAGATCATGCGAAGCTGGAGGCAGAGTCTGGAGTTACGCTTTTGCAAACTAAGGAATACCAAGGATCGCCAGAAGCCACCAGAAGCCAGGAGAGAGGTAGGGAGAGAGGAGGAGAGAGGTGGGGAATGTTTTCTTTTTCAGAGTTCCCAGAAGGAACTAACCCTGAAGGCATCTTAATTTTGAACTTCTGGCAATAAGAACGGTGAGGGAATAAATTTCTGATGTTTTAAGCCATGTAATCTCTGGTAATTTGCTACAACAGGCCTAGGAAACCAATACATGCCCTTCCCAAACCCTCCAATTCCACGAGGTTCTCTAGCTATTAATGATTTCATTATATTTAAAAATATATTTTATTTTATTCTTTAAAGGTGAGGTCTCACCATGTTGCCCAGGCTGGTCTTGAACTCCTGGCCTCAAGCGATCCTCCAGTCTCAGTCTTCCAGAGTGCTGGGATTACAGGTGTGAGCAATTGTGCCCAGCCCAATGATTTCATTCTTTTAAATTTCGTTCTGTGAGAAGAATCTACTTACTATTCTGTTTCCCATTCTGACTGGAATACTGAAAGTCTGTTCCTCAAAGTAATTATCTTCCAACTGCCACATCTAATGAGAATTCTAATTCCTTACCTCACTCAGCTCCCTGCCACATTCCATAACACATTCCTTCCCTCCTTCTTTACATCATTACTCCTTGGTTTCCAGTATCCCCCTTTCCCTGGGTTACTGCTTACCTCCTTGGTTACTCCTTCAAGGTTCCTTCAGTAGACTTCCTTTCCTCCTTCTTGTCTCTTAATTTCAGTATAGCCAAGTTTCTTCCTTGGCTCTATTCTCATGCTCCAAGGCATTTGGACTTCATCTACTACACGTATCTCACATCTAATCTTTTCCCCGACCCCTACAATACTGCAATCAGAAGAGGGTGGTGTGCAGAAAGACCAACACTGACAAATCTCTCTGAGCTTCAGTTTCTTCCTCTATACCACAATAAGACACCAACCGATAGGGTTGCAGCAAGGAATAAATAAGCTATTCCATGAAAAGTGTGAAGTATAGTAACTACTCATGGATACTCAACATGTATTAGCTTCCTTCCACTCTCTGTCTCCTTAGTTCCAGCGTTCATTTATTCATTCACTCCAGAAATTTTTATTGAGCACTACCATGTACAGGTCTGTTCTAGATACATTTGCCATACAGATAGCTGATATTCTAGAAAATAAAGGAAAATACAAAAGAACATCTCAGCTAGTGATGATTTCTGTAAAGGAAAAAATAGACTAGTGTATTAGAGAATAACTAGGAATGGTATGTGTTGTACCTTTGCTAAGGTGATCAGGGGATTTCTTTCTAGAAGGTGACAATTGAGCTGAAAACTGAATGATAAACCAGCTCTGCGAAGAGTTTGCATGTAGTGTTCTCTGTGTCCACAGCATTCTTTCTCCTCTTCTTGACCGGCTGCTTCTACTACTTAGTCGGCTCAGCTCAGGTGACATCGCCTTAACACTTCACCTACTTTTCCACCCTGTGGACATATCTATCCTGATACTCATCATTAATTTATCTTTCCTCTTACTAGACTGGAAATGTCTTAAAGGTGAACACTGTCAGATTTATATTTTTATCTGCAGTGAAATGAATTCTTGTGTCCCCCTTGAAATCCATATGTTGAAATCTTCACATCAAAGGTAATGGCTTTAAAAGGTAGGGCTTTTGGAAGGTAAATAGGTCATGAGGGAGGAATTCCCATGAATGGGATTAGTTCTCTTTTAAAGGGGGCTCCAGAGAGCTCCCTTACCTTTTCACCATGGGAAGACACAGTAAGAAGTTGACAGTCTGCAGCCTGGAGGAGGGCCATTACCAGCTGGCTCCTTGATCTCAGACTTCTAGCCTCCAGAAATGCTAGAAAATACATTTCTGTTGATTAAGACATGCAGTCTGTGTGGTATTTTGTTATGGCAGCCTGAGTAGCCTAATACACATACAATGTCAATTTGATATCCATAGTCACCTGATAACATATACCCCCACTTTCAGAGAGAGAAATGTAAGCATAGAGAGAATAACATGGCTTTGTCATACACAATGGTTCAGCCATATTTAAACCAGGATGACCTGAACCCAGGAACAAAAAAACAACTGGAAGTGTCCATCTTCCAGGATCTTAAAAATTAGTTTTAGGGGCATGACTAAAACAATCCCTGAAACAAGACTGTGTGGCCAATAGCCAAGCCCCTCCCTTAACTTCCATTTCTGTGCTTCTAATGACCCAGGAGACATGTCCACTGCTCTGATGTCTCCTTTCTTCCTCCAACTCAACCTAACACTCCCTGTCCCCCAGGAGCTTTCTTTGTTCTCAGATGCTACCATCTCTCTCTTCATCACCTCAGTAGAAGCCCTGAGATCACATGGCTGATTCATTTATTTCTTTTATCACTTTGCCCTTGTATCTCTGTCACACCCACCCCTCCCTGCCCAGGTTCTATTGTTTCTTCCTTCCATCTATTCCTCCATCAGTCCCCTCATCTCTATTCCCTGGGTACCTGTACTCACTGCAGCCCACATGACCTCACCCCTGAGTTACTGCAGAGTCAGTTAAGGTGGGGCTTGATATAAACTTTCAGGTATGGATAAGACTGTAAGAGGAGGGGAAAAGGTGTTCAAGGCAGGAGGAATCGCATAAATAAAGGTATGGTGGCAGAGATGTGGAGGACATCAAGGTGACTCACTTGAGGGGATGTAAGGGCACATTTTAGAGGCGTAAAAAGGATGTAGAAAGGTAACATCAAAACTGATGGCACAGAGGGCAATCAGGAGCCTGTATACGTTCTGAACAGAGGAAAAATATGATGATGTTCAGACAAATGAACACAGAAGAGAGAAGAAAGAGAAACAGAGAGCAGAAAGGCCAGATTAAAGTTTATCACACAGCAATGGAATTGAAGAAGCAGACCTTCTGGAGGAATGTTCTTTAAAAAAAAAAAAAGGAACTGGAGGAGTGTGTGTGTGTGTGTGTGTGTGTTTAAAGAACAAGGATTTGTTGAGGGATGGATTATAGGTTAAGAGATCTAAGGTTGCAAAGAGCCTGGGAGGTGGGAGGACCAGTGAAGCAAGGGGCAAAACCATTGGTGGTACCCTCCTCACCAGAATGATGTGCTGAACCAAGACTAGCACCAGCACAGCTGTTACTTTTACCAATGTATAGTCTAAACCAGACACTGATGTGTGTAACCAACATGCTTCCCAGAGGACTTGCAGATAGTTCTACCAAATTCTATTAAGTGAAATAAATGCATGCTTAATGTCTCCAGGATGTACATCAAAATGCCCACATTGAAAACATTGAGAATCATCTCATTTGGCACATGGTGCTAGGCACAGATCCTGCTTTTAATGTAACGACATCTAATCACTAGGCATGTTTTCATTCTGCTGCCTAAAGCATTTTTAACAATAGCGGCATTAATAATGGCCACTAGCATTTCTATTGGCCCCCATAGCTTTACTTCATTTTCTAATGAAGGCACGTTCAGGGTTTCTGATCTTGGCACCATTTAAAGGTTGCATTTAAGAATGCTGTCACAGAAGAGAGTCAGGCACCACAAGCCTTTGTGTAGGCACAGAAGTGTGGTTAAGCAATTGCAGCCTACCCATGTTTCCTACACACATGAAAATTTCATTCCAGGGGCAAAATGTGTGTGTGTGTGTGTGTGTGTATGTGTGTGTGTGTGTGTGTGTGTGTGCGTGCGCGTGCGCACGCGCGCGCACCTTGTAACGGTTATGGCAGCAACTAAGTGACTAGGTAACTTTCTTTACTCTGGGATGATATAAACTATTTAAGTGTCTGAAACATTCTCCATTGTGCTCAATCATTTTAAGTTACAGTAGTCATGAACTTAAATTTGGAGGGGGTGCGGGAGAAGACCAACTCACCATCACTTTGTCACTTAAAATAGTGAGTTCTGATTATCCAGAAGAAGAACAGATTCAATAAAGTCACAGTCAAACCACAGAGCGGGGGGGTAGGGAAGTGGCCTTATCATTACCTCCATTTTATTTATTAGAATAGAGTCCCAAGAGCACACAGAACCAGCCCTAGGTGGGCAAAGGAGTCCGTGTAAATTTCTCCCAGCTTTATTGAGGTATGGGTGACAAATAAAATTTGCATACATTTAAGGTATACAATGTGATGATTTGATACAGGAATACATTATGAAGTGATTTCTATCAAGCTAATTAACATATCCATCACCAATCTACTCTCTTAGCAGATTTCAAGTTTGCAATACATTATTAACTACAGTTAGCATGCTGTGCATTAGATCTCCAGAACTGAACTTGTTCATTTTATAAATTAAAGTGTGTACTCCTTGACCAACATTTTCCCAGTCTGCCCCATAACTCCAATCCCTAGTTATCACCATTCTACTCTCTGTTTTTATGAGTTCAGCTCTTTTAGATTCCACATATAGGTGACATCATGCAGCATTTACCTTTCTGTGTCTGGCTAATTTCACTTAGCCAGAAGTCCTCTGGGTTCATCCATGTTGTTGCCAATGCCAGGACTTCTTTCTTTTTTTCTTAATGCTGGATAATAGTCTATTGTGTGTGTGTGTGTGTGTGTGTGTGTGTGTGTGTGTGTGTGTGTGTGGTGTGTGTGTGTGTATGTGTGTGTGTGCATGTATGTGTACGTGGTGTGTGTGTGTGTGTGTGTGTGTGTGTGTGTGTGTATCAGGCACTATTGTTGTTACCATATCCTGGCTATTGTGAATAATGTTGCAATGGATATGGGAGTGAAGATATTTCTTCAAGATACTAAGTTCTTTTCCTTTGGATAAGTATCCAGAAGTGGGATTGCCAGATCTTATAGTAGCTCAATTTTTAACTTTTTTGAGGAAAGGCTATACTGTTTTCCATAATGGTTGTACCAGTTTATAGTCCACCAACAATGCACAAGAGTTCCCTTTTCTCCACAGCCTTGCCGATACTTGTTACCTTTAATCTTTTTGATAACAGTTATCCTAGCAGGCGTGAGCTGATATCTCATTGTGGTTTTGATTTGCATTTCCCTGAGGATTAATGATGTTGAATGCTTTTATATATACCTGTTGGACATTTGTATTTCTGTGAAAAACGTCTATTCGGGCCCTTTGCCCATTTTAAATCAGATTATTTGGCTTTCTGATATTGAGTTGTATGAATTTCTTATATACTTTGAATATTAACTCATTAGATATGGTTTGAAAATATCTTCTCCCATTCCATAATTTGCCTTTACATTTTTAAATTGTTTCCTTTGCTTTTTAACTTGCTATAGTCCCACTTGTTTATTTTTACTTTTGTTTCCTTTGCGCTTGGTGTCATATCCAAAAAATCATTGCCAAGATCAATGTAAGGAAATTTTCCCCTATGTTTTCTTCTAGGAGTTTTATGGTTTCAGGTCTTAAATTTAAGTCTTTAGTCCAGTTTGAGTTGATTTGTTGTATGGTACAAGAAAAGAGATCAATTTCATTCTTTCCCTGTGGCTATCCTGTTTTCTCAACACTATTTGTTTATTTCTATTGATCCATAATATTTTATATATCTGTGGAGTACATGCAATATTTTGTTACATGCATAGAATATGTAATGATCAAGTCAGGGTATTTAGACTACCCATTACCTCAAGCATTTATTATTTCTTTGTCTTGAGAACATTTCCAGTTCTCATTTCTACATTTTTCAAAATATATAATACACTGTTATTAACTGTAGACACTCGACCCTATAGAAAATACTATCTTTTCCCCAATGTGTATTCTTGGCATCTTTTGTCAAATTGACAAAAGATGCCAAGAAATTTGTCAAAATATTTGTCAAATATTATTCCATTTACCATATATTTATGGGTTTATCTCTGGGCTCTCTACTGTGTTCCATTGATATATGTGTCTGTTTTTATGCCAGTACCAAACTGTTTTGATTACTACAGCTTTGAAATGTAATTGGAAATCAGAAAGTGTGATGACTCCAGTTTTTTTCTTCTTTCTTAAGATTGCTTTGGATATTTGGAGTCTTTTTTTGGTTCCACGTGAATTTTTGGATAGTTTTTCTATTTCTGTAAAAAATACCATTGGAATTTTGATAGAGATTGCATTGAATCAATCTGTAGATTATTTAGGTAATACAAACATTTTAACAATATTAATTATTCCAATCCATGGATGTCTTTTCACTTATTTGTGTTTTCTTCAAGTTCTCTCATTAGTGGTTTATCATTTCAGTGTATCTTTTACCACCTTGGTTACATTTACTCCTCTAAGTATTCTTTTTTGAACTATTATAAATGGGAATATTTTTTTCCTTTTTCTAACAGTTAGTTTGTTGGTGGTATATAAAACACTACTGACTTTTGTATGTTAATTTTGTATTGTGCAACTTTACTAAATTTATTTATTAGTTTTAATAATTGTTTTGGTGAAGGTTTTTAATGCTTTCTGTATATAAGATCATATCATCAGCAGAGATTATTTAATGTCTTTTTTTATTTGGATGCCTTTTATTTCTTTTTCTTGCTTAATTTTTCTGGTTAGGACTTCTAGTAGTTTGTGGAACAGAAGTGGTGAGAGTGATCATCCTTTGTCTTGTTTCTGATCTTAGAGAAAAAGCTTTTATTTTTTTGCTGTTGGGTATAATGTTAGTTGTAGACCAGTCATATACAGCTTTTATTATGTTGAGGTACATTCCTCTTACCCCTAATTTGTTGAGGGTCTTTATCATGAAAGAATGTTTAATGCTGTCAAATGCTTTTTCTGCATTTATTGATACAACCATATGATTTTTATCCTTCATTCTGTAAATATGGTATGCCATATTTATTGAACCATGTATGTTAAACCATTCTTGCATCCAAGGCATAATCCCCTTTGAATGTGCTGTTGAATTTGGTTTGCTAGTATTTTGTTGAGGATTTTTCTGTCTATGCTCAACAGAGATATTGGTCTCTATATATTTTTTCTTGTAGTGTGTTTGTCTGGCTTTAGCATCAGAATAGTATTGGTCTAGTAAAATGAATTTAGAAGTATTCCTTCCTCTTCTACTCAGACTATGATATTAATTTAAACTCCCTCAACTCAATCTTCTTTCTTGTCATAAATCAGCTCTGATTTTCTGTTTCTTCATGGTTCAGTCTTGATAGGTTGCATATTTCTAAGAATTTATCCATTTTTTTCTAGGTTATCCAATTTGTTGGCATACAATTATTCTTATTAGTGTCTTATGATTCTTGGTATTTCCATGATTGCAGTTGTAATGTCTTCTCTTTAATTTCTGATTTTATTTGAGTCGTTTCACTTTTTTCTTAGTCTAGCTAAGGCATGTCAATTTTATCTTTTCAAAAAATCAACTTTTCACCTCATTAGTACTTAATATTGTTTTTCTCATCTCTACTTTATTTATTTCTACTCTGATCTTTGTTATTTCCTTCCTTCTATTACTTTTCAGTTTAGTTTGTTTTTCTTTTTTTTTCTAGTTCTATGAGATATAAAGATAGGCTGTTTATTTGAGGTAGATCTTTTTTTCTTAATGTGGACATTTATTGCTATAAACTTCTCTCTTAGAACTATTTTTTGCTGCATCCCATATATTTTGACATGATGTGATTTCATTTTTGTTTGTCTCAAGATTTTTTTTTTTTTGGGAGACAGAGTCTTGCTTGGTCACCCAGGCTGGAGTGCAGTGGTGAGCCATAGTTCATTGCAGCATCAACGTCCTGGGCTCAAGCAATCCTCCCACCTAAGCCTCCTGAGTAGTTGGGACTGTAGGTGCACACCACTGTGCCCAGTTAATTAATTTTTTTTGGTAGAAATTGGGTCTTGCTATGTTGCCCAGGCTGGTCTCGAGCTCTTGGCTTCAAGCAATCCTCCCACCTCAGCCTCCCAAAGTGCTGGAGTTACAGGTCTGAACCACTGTGTCTAGCTTCAAGATATTTTTTATTGTCCTTTTAATTTATTCTTTGACCCATTGGTTGTTCAGTAGTGTGTTAAGTCTGACATACTGTGAATTTTCCAGTATTCCTCCTGTTATTGATACATAGTTTCATACTATCGTAGTTGGAAAAGATACTTGATATAATTTCGATCTTCAATTTGGTAAGGTTTGTTTTGTGGTATCATATATAATCTATACTGGAGAATGTTTTATGTATGCTGTTGGATAGAATGCTCTGTATATGTCTGCTAGGTCCATTTAATATAAAGTGTAGCACAAGTCCAACATTTTATTGCTGATATTTTTTTCTGGATAATCTACCCACTATTGGAAGTGGAGTGCTGAAGTCCCCTACTATTACTGCATTTCTGTCTATTTCTCCCTTCACATTTGTTAATATTTACTTTACGCATTTAGGTGCTTCAATTGGTCCTTTTATTATTATATAGTGACCTTCATCTCATGTTACAGTTTTTGACTTAAAGTCTACTTTGCCTGTATAAGGAGAGTCACTTCTGCACTCTTTTGGCTTCCATTTGCATGGTATATCTTTTCTATCCCTTCACTTTCAGGCTTTTGTGTCCTTAAAGCTAAAGTGAGTATAAGTAGTATGTAGTTGGGTCTTTAGCAATTTTGTTAATCAATTCAGCCATTTTATGTCTTTTTATTGGCAAATTTAGTCCATTTATATTTAAAGTAATTACTGATATGTAAGGACTTACTACTGCCATTTTGTTGTTTTCTGATTGTTTTGTAGTTCTTTTGTTCCTTTCTTCCTTGTGTGTTGTCTTCCTTTGTGATTTGATGATATTCTATAGTGGTATGCATTGATTCCTTTCTCTTTATCTTTTGTGTATCTGTTAGCTTTTTGCTTTGTGGTTACCATGTAGCTTACACTAAACATCTTATAGTTATGACTATATTAGTCTATTTTATGTTGATAACAACCTAACTTCTATTGCATACGAAAATCTACACTTTAACTTTCCTATACACAGTTTATAATTTCAATGTCACAATTTTTTTCTTTTAAATTGCATGCCTATTAACAAATAATTGTAGTTATAGTTACTTTTAGCAATTTTGCCTTTTAAACTTTATACTAGAATTAAAAGTAATTTACATATCACAATACTGAAGCATTCTAAATTTGACTATATAATTACCTTTACCAGTGAATTTTATACTTTCATATGTTTTTATGTTGCTAATTAACATCCTTTTATTTCAGCTTGAAGAATTCCCTTTAGAATTTCTTATAAGGCAGATCTGGTGATAATGATAGTTTTTGTTTGGGAAAGTCTTTATTTCTCCTTCATTTCTGAAGGATAGCTTTGTCAGATAAAATATTCTTGGCTGACAGTTTCTTTTTCTTTCTTGAATATATCATTCCACTCTCCCATAACCTTCAAGGTTTCTGCTGAGAAATCAGCTGGAAGTCTAATGGGGTTCCCTTGTATTTGGCAAATCTCTTTACTATTGCTATTTTCAAAATTCTCATTGTCTTTAATTTTTGAAAGTTTGATTCTAACGTGTCTTGGTGAAGTCCTCTTTGAGTTGAAACTATTTGGAAATTTTTGAGCCTTATATACGTGGGTGTCCATATCTCCCCAAGATTTGGGAAATTTTTAGCAATTATTATTTCTTTAAATAAATTTCCACTCTTCTCTCTCTCTCTCTCCACCTTTTGATATTCCTATAATCTGTATATTATTCCTCTTGATGATGTCCCATAAAATCTGTAAACTTTCTTAATTCCTTCTTATTCTTTTTTTTATTTCTTCTCCTCTTACTGGGTAATTTCAATTGGCTTGTCTTTGAGTTCAGAGCTTTTTCTTCTGCTTGATCAAATCTGCTGAAACTCTTTATGTATTCTACATTTCATCTGATATATTCCTCAACTCCAGAATTTCTGAGCTTTAAAAATTATTTCTATCTCTTTAGTGAACTTCTTATTTTGTTCATGTACTGTCTTCTTGATCTTGTTGCACTGTTTATTTGTATTATCTTGCAACTTGCTGAACTTCCTTAAAACAATTATTTTTAAGTCTTTGCCAGGCAATTTGTCTATATTTCTTTGGAGTCAGTTGCTGGAAAATTATTATTGTCCCTTGGTGGTGTCATGTTTCCTTGGGTTTTAATGTTCCTTGAAGTCTGGTGTTTCTGGCTTTGCAACTGAAGAAGTAGTCTCTTCTTTGAGTCTTTAATAACTGGATTTAGGACAGAACACCTTCACTAGTCTGCCCAGCTAGGGATTATGCAGCTTTCTCACACACTATCTATGGATGCACTAGCTCTATCTCTCTTGTTCCCTCTTGGCAGAGAGAGTTCTTAAGCTTGCATGCCTTCTCTGCATCCTGCAAAGCTATGTTTGATACTGAGGAGGCTCTCTCATTGGTTTTCCCTGTGAATTCCCATGTCTCTTCCCTGCCTCAGTCTTTCCTAACCACTCAGCAAATCTGATATTCTCAGTATTATGGGGTGGGGTTAAGGAAAGAAGTAGGCCTCAAGGATGGCATTCCACACAGCTGAGGCAGCTGGGCACTCACTCAGTATGCTCTCATTTTTCTCCTTGGAAGGGTTCATAGGCCAAAAGGGTCTCTCTTGTCATTTAGCTGTGACACATTGGGGAAGGGGTTCTTTGGTAAAGTGAAGCTGTTCTTATCCTCTTCAATGTGTCTATTCTTATACTTTTTACTCTAAAAGTGTGCTGGAACTTCTTCACTGAACTCCTAAATATCTGCAAAATACTCCTGTCCAAATCAGAGGTGATGGTAGAAAACTCCTGTGCTGATGTCACTCCCTTGGAGTCATTGTGAATTAATACAAATTAGGAACTATGCTTTGTGTTCTGTACTCTATTTCCCACCCCTGGAGCCTTCAGTTAGTGAGGCACACTGCTGCCCAAACTCGTATTATGTTTCTGGGATGAATAATTTTAAAGAAAACTAATCAAAGTATGAAAAAAATTATGGGCTTGGACATTCTTTTTACATTTTTTGTTGAAAGTCTCCCTGCACCAAAATGATTACCTAGGTTGTCAGATATGTTATTGATGAAAGTTATTAGTTTTCAGCAAAAGAGCCCAGGCACCATAGATGAGTTCTTAATGGCAGATTTGAGGAATGTTTATATCAAGCTGTGGCTTGGGGCATTTTCCAGCACATAATTCAATAGACACATTTGATCTCCATTGACTATTAGTACAAGAAATGGTGTTTTAAATCAGGCTTGTTATGCAAGGAGTTCAATAGTTCTTGATTTTAAAAAAAATTTACCCATTCATTCATTCTGGATGATGGTTGCTACCAAAACATTTGCCCTGGTTTTTTGTTTTTGTTTGTTGTTGTTGTTGTCTTGTTTCTTTTAAATTCTCTAGCTGGAAAGATTTGAGTTAGCTGTACTGTAGCAATGGTTCCATGTGAAAGTGACCTGAGACCTCTCCTAAGCAGCATACTGTCTTTTCTAGAGTTGACCTCAACCTCCCTAGTGAGCTTTAGGTTCAACCATAATCTCTTCCTGTGTTTGAGAGAGCTGAACTGTCTATGACTTCAGTTAGTGGTGATAACTTTAGGTGTTCCCAGATTGAACAACATCCCTTCCTTTTAGAAACAAACCTGTGTGTTGGGTACAGTGGCTCATGTCTGTACTTCCAACACTTTGGAAAGCTGGAGCAGAATGATTGCTTAAGCCCAGGAGTTAGAGATCAGCCTGGGTAACATAGTGAGACCTTGTCTCTACAAAAAATAAAAAAAAAAATTAGTCAGGTGTGGTGGTGTATGTCTGTAGTCCCAGCTGAGGCAGGAGGATCCCTTGAGCCTAGAAATTTGAGGCTGCAGTGAGCTTCAATTGTGTCATTGTACTCCAGAGAGAGACGACAATAAACAAAACAAAACAAAAAAACAGAACCAGACAATTTCTAGTAGACAAAAGCAGAAGCAGCAGAAGATAAGTAGGGGGTCAAACTGGACCAGTAAGGCTTTGTGTCCCTCTTCTCTCCATTAACATGGAGGAGAGCTGGGAATAAAAACACTGAGTGCTTATCATGTGCCAGACACTTGCTTTGTTACTCCATGAGTCTGCTACCATGATTTCCATTTTACAGATGAGGAAATCGGAGGCTCCAGGTTTCTGTATACTGATCATACTCTATATATTTGATAGCTTGCTTTTTAAAAAAATGTTTAATGTAGAGAGCAAAGAGGTCTAACACTGGAACTGATTAAAATAATTTTTAGATATTCCATGAATGTCATCTACCCGTATTATTCCTGATTCCCATATGAAAAGATAGATTAGTCAGTTAGTTTACTAAAGGGGTGTAGCCAGGGGAAGATGGTCCAACCCAGTGTCTTAATGTGTTTCTGTATGCACATGAGGAATACAATTGGTTTAAGAACACATAGTCAGTCCTTCTACTGGAACAGACCAGGGAAACCCATCTGAGGCCTGACCATTCATTCCTCTCTGGCATAATGATGGATGCTTGTGTATGGACCAAAGTGAGCTGCATGCTCTCGAATTACTTCATTTTTTTCTCATGAAATTCTGATTCTCTTTGGGTCTTGGGTTTGAAAGCAAAGCATAACTAAACCAAACCAACCAGCAAACAAACAAAAAGCATGTTTGTTGAATTCATCAACATACACTTAATAGTTCAACACATCCCTCTGCCAGTCACCTGGGAAGTAACCTCACTGTACCTGACTTTCTTTATGTGAAAGGTATAGATGTATACATTTTCCTTCATCTAGCCTGGAGGAATGGTGAAGGGATTATTGAGACAATGGCCAAAAAGCTATTTGAGCTTCTTACCAAAAGGTGCTACTGAAATATAAATTATTATTAGCATCACCATTGTTATATGGTTTAAAGCTACAATATGAAAAGCAGGTTATATAGATCAGTGTGTCAGCATCCTGCATAATTTGAGTTCTGAAGTTGGTTGTCTTTGCATGCTTAAGCACTATATTAAAAGCATTCTTTTGATGAAAGCACATTCAGAGGACCAGATGTAGTCACCCTGCAAGAAGAAGAATGAGGGTGCAAGAACAGACATGCACAGGTAACACCTGTGGAAAATGGATGTTTGAGCTCTCATTTCTATAATGCATGTATATATTACAAAGTCCCACCATGGTTAAGTTGGGGGACTCTTACAAGTCTTTATTAAGTGCTTAATGCACAGATTACGTGACCTAAGACCAGCTGGAAACAGATACTGACATTTTGCTTTGATAAGTGAAGCATTTTGATAGAAACAAAAAATACGGTATCACTGAACATTACTCCTTAAATGACAAGAAGTCATTTAAGATCGTAGCCATGAGTTTGATCCTTGGGAGGCACCCTGGTGTACAGGCAAGAACATGGGCTCTGGAATCAGACACGCCTGGGTTTATTTATTAGCTGTGGGACCTCGGGGAACCTCGGTTTCTACCTATAAAATGGGGACAATAAAACCTACCTCAAAGGTTGTTGTGAAGATCACATAATGTAATGTGTGTAAAGGACCCAGCACCAGAGTAGGCACTCATTAAAGGTTATTCCTGTTCCCTGCTGTTTGGCACGTTTCAAGTCTCTATATTGTTCTTCAAATACAATTGATATACTGGCATTTTTTTAACCCACATTTGAAAACCTGTATTTAAATATGAGGCAATCATGAGGTGACTTTCTTTTCTATAGAAATCTTACTAAAAAGATATTCTGCAATAATTCTGCAATTAGGACAGGTCCATTCAGAACAGACCAATTAGAACAGCTCCATTTGAAAACTAATCAGGAGATTTGTCACTAAATGTATTCTAGAACATTCCTAATTTTTATCTAAATTCCTAGAGACACAATTTTGCAGGCAGAGCTAAAATTCATAAATGAGTTTAATCTCCCCAACAATCTCTTTGCAAGACTCTTCCTCTGAGTCCTGAGATCACTCTCATTTTTTTTTCTCTTGAAGCATAGAGGTTCTGGGCAATTAATTGCTGCCTTCATTCAATTAAATGTCCCTGTATTTTAAAATGCATTTTAAGGTTTATGCAGAAAAGAAAACCAAAAAAGAGGCATGAAAATGGAGGTGGGGTAGGGAAACTCTGAAAGAGTTTGGTCTATCACTCTGCACCCCGGGCCCCAGCCTCTGTACAGGAAATGTTCCTGGCCATACTGCAGCCTCAGTAGAGGGCACAGGCTTTCTTAGCAATTAGAGCTGATAGAGGTGAGGCCCCTCACCTCTCTGGCAATTATGAGCCTGTGGTAATAAAATAAACACACAAGCCACTGTCCTCCATAAGATTTTTCTTGCTTGAGGGTTGCAGAAGCAACACCGAGAGGCTTGATAATAATAGCAGTTCCAGTGTCAGGGCAGGGACCAGGATGGTGCACTTGAACATTTACTCCGTGTTCCTAAATGAACTGGATTCACCCATTATGCTAGGCACCTGCTTTCAGGTAATGAAAGGAGTTTTGCAGTTGTTAGTAAGAGTAGCAGAGAGGAGGAAAAGAGATAAGAGACCACTCAGATAGAGTCAGGAAATGGCCCTCAAAATATACTCTACTCAGAGTATTCTACAAAACTATGAAAACTATGGTGGGGTGAGGGGAGCAGTCATTTATTGTAATACTAATCCTGGTTGGGGTCCTCATTTATTATATTACCTCAGGACTGTCACCATTAATTCTTTTCTTTGCAAAGGGGCCAATGACTTTATTTTCTTAAGGGTTACAAAAACAATAGATGAAAATTCAAATGGTTTTAAAATGTGCTTAGTATGCTAGCTCCAGAATTTAATTTCTTTAAACTTTGAAAAAGGACAAACCTCCTTAAAGAATTTCAAAATTAAGGTTCAAATGAACATTTATTTTAAAAAGATGAAAAGAGTGAATATACAAGCCCATTTTATATTAAACAGAATTAATATTATTTCCCCAAACTGTGTAAATATGTTAACAAAACGAATGCCAAAATTGTATACAAAATAATACTAAGTAAATATCATCTTCTAGGAACTTTCTTACTGAAATATAACAAGAAGTTTTTAAAAGTTATTACTTCTTCCTGTGATGCAGAAACCTGTCCAGTCAACATAAATAACTAAGATGGAGAACTGCTTTGGACTCATGCTATTTTTAACACCTAAACTCCCTGTTTGGGTTTTTTCACACAAGTGCAAATGACTTCTGTGAATAGTTCTTTGCAAACATGCTTGTTTTAAACAGAATGCTTGTGCAAAGCATAAACTGAGCTGTAGCAAACCAAGGTGAAACACGTTATAGACATTCAGAGGGTAATTTGTTTGATGTGGACTCTAGCAACTACAAACACTAACATAAAGCACATTGCTCTCTGTATTTTGCAAAGAAAAAGCTAGCATTTCAGGAGGACTGTGTTTATTTCTGAAGAAATGGAAGAAATAAAACGGCCACTTTTATAAGTCTAGATATATTTACACCATTGCTTTATTTTCTGAAAGCATAACAGCATCCATTCATCACTTGAGAGTAACAAAGCAGTAACCTGATAGATGACAAATATTACGAGCTTAATGGTTGATGTCCATTACCAAAGGGTCTCGCTCACTCTTTGGAGGAGATTGGCACTGAAGGATTACTGAGTAAACAGAGCACCTGAAAAAACTTGCACTCCACAGTCTGTCATCAGGGCTCTGACCAAAGGCATTACCTGAGAACGGCGGCTCTTATCTGAAGCTGCAAACCGCTGCCACTGCCAACAATTCTCAACAAAGAATGGTGGTCGTGAAAGGCCAAGCCACTGAGGAAAGGCCTGGGGATGCCATCTCTGCACAGCCCGCCCCCTTTACGGATCACCTGAGTCCAAGCTCCACGCCACCCTTGAATCGTGGATAACCACAGCAACCGAGGACAGGCATGCCAGACCTGCATGTGTTGAAAACAAAAAGGCTCCAAATATTCTCTTGTAATACTACAAAATATTTAGCATTTAAACTGCATCTTTGATTTCACAACCAGCTAAGGAATGTGTCTGTACACATGTTTACAGTTCTGATGGAAATCTTTGGATTCTGTCGATATCGAAAGTCTGTGTTCTGCTGTCATCTATCTGTCTTCTCCTTTCTAAGAGGACCTCATCTACCAGGGAACTAAACTTGTCTTACTGGTTTGTATGAAAAGTAAGTCACCGCTTTCTCTCTAGTTATTGTACTCACCTAGAAAAGATTAGTTTTCCAACCTTCAGGGTTTATGGCTTCATGGACTTATCAAATATATAAATTCCAGATGAAAACAGGATATTTTTAAGATTTGGTTTTACTCATTTTTACTGTGCTAGCAAACAAATAAAGTAGCTACAGATTTTCCAGGAAAAAAAAATATTTACTTTATGTTTCCTTGTTGCGTTTGTGTATGTATTTTATTTAAATTATGTATTAATATTTGACTATTTGTTAACATTGTCCATTTAATTTCATTTATGGACTGATAAGTAAAATAAGCACAAATATTAACTTCTAACACAAATTTAAAAAAACTTTACAGTGAGTTGAATTATTTGGAGTTAACACTGACATTGCATTATTATAATACTTTCTCATAAATAAATGCAGTGATGTGAATAGTAGAAGTCATTTGATATTTGAAGTTCTGCTAAGGAGAATCTGGTTTTCCCGAAAGTATTTCATAGATTTTTCAGGGAAGAAAAAAAAAAGCAGATATCTTCAGGGAAAAAGGAAAAGGAATGGAGTAAAAAGAAAACATGCCATTTATTTTTACGAAAACCATTGGTGGCATGACATGCATATATAAAGTGCTTTCATTTTGCTAGCACCTTTCTCACTTGAACATTCAATTCTATTGACTTTCTCAAAGAAAACAGACGGCATTTACTATTTCCTAATCCCATCTTTTAGTGTAAATACATTTTTAGGCAAGTATAAAAAGAAAATGTTCCAGAAAAAAACAAAAACCTGAAATGAAAGCAGAAAAAGTTTCATCATCCTACTCATATAAAAATTCATCTTCTTACTGTCATTAGATTTTATACATTTTTTTCTAGTAGAGAAGAATACTCCACCTAAATTGATAGTTAATAAAGAGAAAGGTATGCTCAAAGTACTGATCAGGAGCTTCCAACATAAGATTGGTAGGCTTCATGGGTTGACATTTAGTATATGTTGGTCCCAGCATCCACAAGTGTTTTTTGCTAAGGTTAAGTGTCCTTTCTTGGTGACACCTTAGGATATAAGTAGATTTACATTTATGATTCAAATTTAACAAGCAGAATAGTAGTTATTAATTAGCTCAAAGAAAATGTCCAAATAAAAATAAGTCATCATCATCAAAGCTTTAGATCTATGCAGAAATTTTAATTAATTCTAATATTACTTTTTGAGCGCTGGTGCATTATCTTATTTAAATCTGTAAAACAGCCTTCTCTCACCTTCCGCCTTTTAAGTTCTGCCACATCCACTCTTGCCAGGTAAAATGCTGAATAATGGGTTACTTTACTTTAGCTCATGGAAAAACTTACGGATTCAGCATTGTGAATTCACAGAATTCTTCTGCACATGAACCTATGTTGGATAAACACTCAAATTGGTCTCTGTTCTGCTCATACTATTTAAACAGTTTTCATAGTTCACTCAATTATGGATTATTGAGAATTTTTGTTCTCTAAAAAGACTGCAACACTTTAGAGGGTACAAAAATAAGTACTCTATTAGAAAAGCCACAAAATAATAGGATTTTGGAAATCTGGTTTAAGATGAAAGGTTAGTTGGCACACACAATTGCACAGTGATGATTGTTCTGTTTCAAAAAAAATAAACTTTTCAAAGCAGGAATTTGGGAAGGTTGGACCACTATAAAGCTACATATATCATAGCATTGCTGTCCCGGAAACAAGGAGATGCGTATGGTCAAAATCCTCATTACATCTTACAAAGTATTTCATTAATAAATAAGTATGATATATATCCATTTTCATTTAATAATAGAGTTCAAATGAAATTCAGCAAAAGGATCTGCTTTCCCTCTTTTATTATTTCAAAATAAATAGCAAGAAGGTAGCAAACATAAGCAATAGCTACAGGGTTTCAATATGCTGTTTATACCTGTATTAGAATGGCTAATCTAATTTAACTGTAGTCTATTTCCAGAAGGATCATGTCAGAATTATTTAAATCTAAAAAACTGTAGAGATAAATAAGTAGACCTCTTTTCAAACTAAAGTATTCCTACTAGGCACCATTTTATAAATAAATATATTATTTTAAATTTAACTTAAACCCACACCACTAAATCACTTTTCACAGGGAAGCATTCTGCACTTTACAATGATATTCTTGTTCATTACTTATTTACTTCCTCCACCTAAACAAAAACATCTTACTCACTTTTTAAAGCAAAGAAATTTCTTTTGCATACCCCAGTGAAAACTTCTAGGTTGTAGTAAGCAATGTCTATGAAGTAAAACCTGGCTTAATTATAGTTCTTAGCTCCACCAACAGTCATTTTAAACAGAAAACTGGTTTAGTTGTGTTGACAATCACATTTTAAACTGATTCTTTCCAGATGAAAAGATACTTTTTCAAACAATGTAATAAAAATGTAAACTCAGCTGTTTCACAGACATAAAAGTGATTTATATCACATGTACTGTGCTCATGGAGTTTTTCTCCTTATACAATGGAAGTTTTATTTTAAGGAAAAGTTAATAATTAACAGCCAGGAAAATCCCACAATGCAAAGAAGTCAGCTATAGGGGATTAATCACCCCCCTTTGCTCTCCCACAAAAATCAGCCAATAAACCTGGTGAGAAAACGATGTGATATTTGAAAATTAAAAAGAGTCAACATGGGGATGGTCCTTACCTTTGGTGGGAGTGGGGCACAATAGATTGGAAGGAGGCACCAGGAGACTTCTGGGAGCTGAAAATACTGTTTCTTGGTCTGAGTGCAGGATATGTGGGTACTTTCTAGTTTGCGAAAATTCACTGAACTGTACACTTATGTGTATTTTTCTGTATTATACTATGTATCAATAAAAAGTTCTAAAAAGAGATTACATATTGCCTTTTAAAATGGTCGTATGAAAATTTTTTAGTGTAACTAGATAAGTGCTTTCTTATTTAAATAAATATTCTGAGGGACAGTTGAACCATCAAGTTCCCCACAAAACTGTTAGACTGTAGGACTTAAAATTCTGCCAGTGGCTCATGTGATGAGTCCCATGCTAGACCTAAAGAAGGTGAGAAGAGGGTGATGTGTTACATTTCGGGGAAAGACATTTGGGTGGGGGGGAGAGAGAGGAGAAAAGGTTGTGTGTCTGAGGTCTCAGATCCGAAATTTTTATAAAAACATGATCCTTTTGAAGAGTCTTTAACAGAGGCCTGTAAAATCCATGTTTCTAGCAGCATTCTTCAATGGCTGTGAATCTGTATTCAACAGATCTAGTTCCCAATTATTTCTGCTAATAGGAGGCAGACCACCTGGGTAACTGAAAACCCACAGTCAAGAGCTGTGACATACCCCATCAAAATGTAGGCCCAAGTATTAAGCAAATAAAACATTGATTTGCAATCGAGTTGCTAATAAACTGTGAAATGCCCAAAGTGTAGGCAACTGCAGGGCATGCAAGGACACCATCCAACTAATGATCCCTTGAAAAATCTAGAACTGAACACATTAAGTGGATACCTTCATGTGGCAAAGGCTGAAGTCATACATTTACCTCTGTGAATTTTGGTATTTAAAACTCTAAAGCTTAATCCACCAGCACAAAAACATTTACTACTGCCATTTTTTAATATAATATTTCCTCTCATTAAGAAATTAAAAACAATCTATAGGGTTAATTTTTGGTACCATGCATTCTCAGGTGCCAAACCACCAAGAGTTCCATCAAGGAAAGATATTTTTATAATTATCACAGATCCTACCACATGTTATATATTATACCACACATCTCAAAAGCAGTCTTTTCCAGATCTCTGTTTCTTGTTTGTTAATCTTTGCCTTCCTCTAACACCCTTGCCCTCTGAAATAGCATCTTATACTGGCATTACTTTTTTGGTTGCTTTTCCTAATTTGAGTAAAACAAAAATACCATCTTTAAGCCTACACATACATACACATGCTTAGTGCAAACAAAATAAAAAGACCAGACTACAAACAGGTAAAATCTATGCAAAGATACTGTGATTCCATCACCTCTGCATACAATGCAGGGAACACAACAGGAGAACTCCCTCATAATTTGAAACCTCCCAATCAGCTATTTATTAAGAGAAAACAGAGGTAAGATATCAGGGGACTGGGGATAGAAGAATTAGTTTCTGGCAAAGTCACTAATGGAAAAATCTGAATTAATAGAACAAATGAAAGAAGCTCTGGTTTGTACTTCTAAGCAGGGAAGAAATGTGAATGAGGAAGCTAACATGCTATTCTGTATCACAGTCACTCATAAGTAGAAGAAGCCTCTCCCATAGCCCTTGGTCCCCCTGCCCCTCCCAAAAAGACAAATAAAGAAACTCCATGATGGTCTCATGCAGGTCATGTTATTTGTAGCTAGGAGTTAAGGAGAAGGACAAGTGTAAGTATATGATGAACCCAAAGTTAATGGACCAAATGTTTTCAAAGTTACTTGTGTATAACCCCAGGGTCAAATTCAATCCTTAGAAAACCACGTGCAGTTTCCATAGAAATAATTATAAACACTAAGCAGGGAAAAATAGCTGCAGTCAGTCTTTTTCTCTGTATTGACATATGGCCTTTATTCTATTCTTGCTTTAACTTTGAAATGGCAAGTTTTGGCTTGGTTCTATTCATCCAATGGGACTTAATCAACTCACACACACCTACAGGAGACTCGGAGTAAAAGATTCATTGTGTAGATGAGAAAAAACTTGGCAAGAAGAAGGAAATCAAAGAAATTAATGAAACACATTTATTTTATTGGGCTATGAAAAGAATACAGGCCTGTGCAGTGAGTATGATGTGACCTCAGAGAATAAATAGTTAATAGAGATAAAATTGTCCATCAGCAAGTATTAAGGCAAATGCATAAAAAAAAAGGTCTGCCACTAAGGCTAGTGCAGGTAAAATATCATGCAGGCAATGAACACACACGGTCAGAGGCAGGTGCATGGAGGATTAACAAAGGAGGTAGAACTGAGTAAGAAGTTGTTTCCTAGTTAGTGATATCCAATTTTTAAATTCTCTCCAAGAGTATTTTTATTTCTTCAAAAGAAAGGGAAAAATAAAACATCAAAATGTAACATGCTTGTTTCAGACTGAGAGAAGATTAGAAAATACGATTATGTAATAATTGTAGAGCTTATTGATGATGCATACAAACATTCTAGTAAAATAAGACTTTTGTCCAAGGAATAAAAATTAAAGGTTGTTTATGTTAATGACTCAGGGCATATATGAAATTGACTAAAAAAATTGAAATGTGAATACCTCATAAATATTTAAATAATTCCCTTTTTAATTGTAGCATGAGTTTATGGATTTATTGTACTTATTTTTATCACATACTATACTTTTTTATTAAGAGTCACTAGAACATTCTAGTGGAATTCTATTTATTATGACTTTGTGAATCAAGGGGAAATGAGGGAATTCCCAGACCATCTTAATATAACTACAGATATTACAATAACCTTAAAGATACAGTAAAAAATAATCTATTTAAATTGTTATTTTTGTTATGGGCCTTGGAGAAAATTGCTCTTTACAAAACAAAATTAAAATATGATTTTTAAATGCTATGAGTGGTATACAGCTTAAAAATAATTTTAACTTTGTTATTAAGGTTTTAAGGATCATAAATAAAGTGACCTGTTTGGTTGATTTTAAGTTACAAATAAACCAGTTCATTCTTGGCAGACTGTTGCTGGGGGCAGAGTTTTGTTGTACCACTTGATTCTTAGGCCAACTTCTGATGCTTCCCTAACAAATACCAACAAAGCTCCTGGTGTCTTAAAGAAAGTAGAAGATAAAATGTCAAACAAATAAAAGCCCAATGCTGTGAAAGAGTTTATTCCTGAAACTGGGACTGGTGTGCATATGAGATTGACCGTGCAGATCTGTGAAGGGTCTGGGCAGTGTGACTCACATGCCATAATAAAGCCATCATTCCTTCTTGGGATGACAGGCAGGAGCCATTTGTTTGCCAGGCTAAGACTCCTGTCACCAACCCAGAACAGGAACCACCAACCCCACAGAATGAGTTGGAAAGCCATGTCAGTACTACAAGCCATGTCTGAAAAACAATAGGCAGTTCATGCAGACTAGTTTGGGGGTGGTGATAGAAGAGGTTCCAAATCCAGATGCAACACAGTCTATACGTAACCTCCTCAGAGCAAGGGTAACCAAAATGCCAGTGAGTTGTTCCAATACACCAGAGTCATGGGAAATGTGAAAAAGGACAACTGAGGTGTCTTATTGGGGGTGAGATGCCTCCTTCGTTTATTAAGAAAGTGAAATGTTATTCGGCGAAAATCAGAAGGACCCACAAGTCTCTAGACCAGCTAGCTCTCAAGAACAGCCAACAAGTTAATGCTCTAGGAACAAAATGAAAATTCCATAGATACAACAATTGACAATTTACAAGCAATCTCAGCACATCAAAATATTATAATGCATTATGCATTACAATATGCAGGCAACCATCACTACCTTAGTGATGCAGAAAAGAATTAAGCTATAAATTAAATATATTGAGAAATAAATCATGAATTCCACTTAGTAAATAGAAAAGATAGCATGGCAATTTTCTTTGAAACAAAAGATCAAATCTACCTTTAAACAGAGTAAAACATTTGAACACAGTTTAGTTGCGCAAACATTTGTTGAATTCCGTTTATAATTCAAGCACACTGTTGGGTCCCAGGGATGTCAAGGTGGGTAGGATAGGATCCTGACCCTTGGGGAGCTCACTATTGCCTTGCAGTGAAATATGAATCAGTTTTAGCTGCACACCTGGTATAAAATTTCTTGATAAAACTACCTCTTGGCGGCTGCAAAATTCTGACATTTACAGACTCTGTTTGGTCTATTCACATGCACAATGTGCAGCACACGTTCATGAAAACCTACCCACATCCACAGGGACATTTAGTGCCAGTGATGAAATTGAAAACTGAGCTATTCAAGAGTTCACACATCAGCTTTGTCGGGAGATAGACAGTTTTTCAAAGGGAAAAAGCCAATGCACTTTACTTAGCTGCCTCAGGGCGCTGGACTCAGTTAGTAAACCTGGTTTCCATTTCTAGCTCCGAAACCGCTCCTTAGCGACCTTTAACAAGTTGCCTAATTTTTTTTCTCCCATTAATTTTACTCAGTGGGAAACAGGATCAGGACAGGGGTTAGGATAGAGTAGTGTGGTAAACGGAGAAATAGTAATAGGTGATCTGAACAGGGCTAGGATGTGTTAGATGAATCTAAACTTCTCGGTTTTTTGAAGGAAAGATGTTAGGAAAAGAGATATTAGTGATAATTATAACTAACGCTAAATTTAAAAATTGCAAAGTCAGGCATTGTTAGTCTAGCAATAGTTCAATTATTTTTAATTCAATAATTGTATTAACTTTTTTCAAATTGGTAATATTTCCACTTATAAAAGGAACATATTTTTAAAGACTTTTCAATGTTTCACTCACAATAAAGACAATGATCTGATGCTGCTGATATGTGTCTAAAAGCAAAACAAAAACATTAACTCCTGAAGAGTTTAAAATCAGTTTTAGAATAGTTTAAAGTAAGTTCTGCCTCCTACCTTCAATGACAAAAAAGCACAACAAAAAAATGTAAAGGGTTGTTATTATATATAAGCTATATAAAACAGTAGAAAAAGACAGCCTATATTATGAGCAGTGTGGTTTAGATTTTGCTTTACTGTTATCTAGAAAGTTTATATGACCCATGTAAATTCTAAAGCAATGAATCTCTGAACAGTAGCATCTTCCTTTGCAAGGTTTTACTTACTTCAAAACCCTGTTGTAAAACATAATTTGGGTTATCAAAGTGGAAGAAAGTGAGTCGTGGGACAAATTAAGGGGAGTACATTAAAGAATCAACACAAAAAGTTTTTATGTAGCTGATCTCAAACCTTATTTGAAAAGTTTGAATAGGATGAAAAGGTTTTCTCTATTCAGTAGTTTCACTTAATCCTCAGTCCAAACATTTGCCCCAATAAACATTATTTTTATGTTAGCTATAAAGCTGTCAGTCCTCAATAAACAGATACACTCCTGGTGGTTTTACCTTTGCTGTCAAAGAATTGTCAATATGTATACTGGCTCTTAAATTAAAACAAACACCCAGAAAAAGAAATGTAAAATAGAATAACACAGCAGAGTTTAACAGGAAGCTGTTGAAATCTTAAATAAATGATGGTCCAAATAGTCGATGATGATTAGAAGTTCAATATAATGTGATAGAAAGTTGTCAATGCATTGTCAGCGCCTTGGTTTCCCCTTAATGGAATGAAGTAACTTCTCCTATTCAGGTAAGCTATGCCCTTACTTTAGTGTGTCTCAATTAAATTTTATGTCTGATGTGTCCATTTGTTATAGGAAGCAAAACAAGTTCAATGAAAAGGACACTTTGAGGATTTTTATTTTCTGTGGGAAGTTTACCCCTGTCTGGAAAGTCCCTTCATAGTTTTGGTGGGGTTTTTTCCTGTACTTGAGAATGATTATGTAAGAGGTGTGAAGAGATATGAAGATACTGAAAATCTAAATGTATTTTACAGCTGGTCGAATCTCTACCATTTTTTCAGTTGTTTTTGGAAGGAATTTTTTTACAAAGGCTAATAGACTCATGTGACTGAAACACTCTTTTTCCCCTCCTCATATAGTCATTTGATGCAGAATTAGGCATTTAGAAAGGCCAAAGCTGGGTCTTTTTTTATGTATGTGTATGCTGCCTAACAGACGACTGTGTGTGTCCACATGAGCAGCCACTCAATTTATTATTTGCTCACGGGGTTACATGTATTCTTACAAGACTGGTAAATAAAATGACACAAATACAGAAAAGATGTAGGTGTCTGTTTTTTAGCTAGAATAATGATTTTGTTTGCCCTTCATCTTCCATTTTAAAGAGCTTTGTCAACGTTAAGAAACTGAGTTTCACGCTAGAGAAATTAAGGAATACTTAATAATGTGATTGTCCAATATCACAAAAGGAGCTGTTCATTTTAATTCTCTGAAATGAGAATTAAAATTTTCAAAGAGACAGAGGGAGACAGAGGGAGGGGGAGACACACACACACACACACACACACACACACACACACACGCACATGCACACAGAGAGAGAAAGAGAGGGAGAGAGAGAGACAGAGACAGAGAGACAGAGAGCGAGAGAGAGAGAAAATAAAAAAGCAAAATAGATGTGAGACACTTAGAAATGTAACCTGGGAGAACAAAAAGAACTGAAGGCAAATATATTGGGAACCTTAAGGTCTTGATGAATACTACCTTTGTTTTATGAAACAAATGTATGCTCTTCCCTGCCAAGGCTGAAAGAAAGAAAATGAATTTCCCCAAGAAATGCCCCATCACTGGAGTAGATATCTGCCATCAAAAGCCATCATGTTCCGAGGAGGTGTAGCAAAAAGATTACACATTTAAGACAGATGATGGGGTAGAGGAAGGAGCGAAGACAAGGATGCAGGAAAGGTAAAATGCCAGCATCCTGAGAATGAGATCCACAAACACGAAAGGAGGAAATGGAGAGTGTCAAATTTAAAACCATGGTTTGTATCTTGTGGCCCTGAGCAATTTGGAGATTAAGGAGAAAGATGGGACATTTTGTTCACCATGGTGGTGTTTCTTGCATGTCAAATATGCATAACAGAGCCCATGCCAAAATATATTAAGAAGTGCCCTGGGATCCTGAAGGAACATTTGAAAAAAAACGAGAAGGTGATATGACAAGAAGAATTTGGTGCCCCAGCAGATGCCACCAAGCAATTTGGTTTCACAATTTTCCATTTATTTTCTAAAATTTGAAACCAGCCACTTAGCCAACAGAGAACAACTTATTTTTTTGACGTTTACCTTCTAAAATAACATAAAGGATAAAGATCTGGACCCAGATCACTTGAGTTCAAATTTCTACAACTTCTGAGGAATTGGACAAGTTACATAAACATTTTATTAATAGCCTTGGTTAACTCATCAATAAAGTGGAAATAATTGTGATTCTTTCCCCATAGGGTCACATTGTGAGGACTAAATGAGTTAACGTACCTAAAGCACTTAGCAAAGTACATAGCACCTGGTAAGTTATTTTCTTAGTTGCTTAAAATGAGTCTTTAGAAATACTATTATCTCTCTCACCCTACACACACACACACACACACACACACACACACACACACACGAAGGGACCCCCTCAAAAACTAGAATTTATTTATAAAAAATTGTGTATTTATTCTTACATATTTAAACTTCAGTCACCCTCAAAGTATTCTCCGTTTGATGCAATACACTTACTGAGGTGCTTTTTCCACTTCTCAAAACAGTTTTAAATTCATTAATTTTCGTCTGTTGTAGTGCTTCTGCAGTTTTTTGTTTCATCTCTCACTTATCAGCAAAATGTTTCTCTTTGAGGACTTTTTTTCATCCAGGGAAACAAACAGGAAAAAGTCATTTGGGGCAATATTGGGTGAATAGGGAAGTTGGGGATGGAGGTCATTCTGTTTTTGATCAAAAACTGCTGAACACTCAGTGTGAGGTGGTGTATTGTCAAGGTAGAAGAACCAGTAAACTGTTTGTCACAACTTGGGACATTTCTTCCCCAAATTGTGATGCAATCTTCCCAAAACTTCCATATAAAAACTTTAGCTGACCATTTGATCTGAAGGAACAAATTCTGAGTGTACCTACCACAAGTGGCCTGCCTTCCAAAAGATAATAAGATAATTCCAGTTATCTTATGCACACACAAATATATATATATATGCCCCCCAAAAACCAGAATTGTCTTTTAGAAGGCAGGACCCTGTGATACAGGCTTCCCCTCCTAGGTAAGTGTTCAGGAACCCACTGGCATCAGTGTACCAGCTAGTGTTGCCATGCATTAGACTTTGGAGAATTTTTTCTTTGAGATTCTTTCAACACTTTTGCCCATTTCATGATGAGTGATTCACCAGTGCACCTGATTACACCATGCTGAGTGTTCAGCAGTTTTTGAACAAAAACGGCCCGACCCCCGTGCCCTACCCTCCCTATTCACCCAGTCTCACCCCAAGCGACTTCCTCATCCACCATGAAAAAAGTCCTCAAAGGGAAACATTTTACTGATATGGAGGAGGTGAAACAAAAAATGGCAGAAGTACTAAAAGGCATCAAAACTGATGAATCCAAAAACTGTTTTGAGCAGTGGAAAAATCAACTCAATAAATGTATTGCATCAAATGGCGAGCACTTTGAAGGTGACATAAGTTGAAGCATGTACGAATAAATGCACAATTTTTTATAAATAAATTCCCTTTTTTGGGTGTGCCCCCTCGTATTGTCTCTGCTTCTTTTGATATTTGGTTACTTGGTCTTTTTTCTCCCAAGACCCCCTAATTTATTTTCTGAAAGTAGGATATTGTGCATAAAAATTGAAAAGCCTCTGGATAATGGTGTCTTCCTCCAAAGAATAATACATTTTCTCCTAGCAAACAGATGGATTCAGAAAATCACCATCTTGCTGAGGATTGGTTTTAGTTGGCTTTGTTAGGGAGAGTGTGTTTATGTTTTGCCCTTATTCTTAGGGCAGAGGATCTTACACTAGTGAGTGGACATTCCAGGCTTCCACTAAAAATCTGGGGTGCTTACAGAACTCTTCCATCTGGCTGGGCTTGAACTCCAGTCTTTGTTTCCTAGGATCATGTGGGACTGCTTAAATCTCTGCTCATCCCCATAGCTTCTCAACTACTGGAGTTTACCCCTTAGGTTTCTTGATGTTTCTTTCTGCTCACATACAGCTTAGGAGCTGGCAAATGCCTCAAAGGGAAATTGCATATAGATTTTTGGGCTCTCTTCTCTGATTTTCCCACTTCTTCAGGATTTTTGCTCCTCAGGTCCTAGCCATTTTGTTGTCCTGAACACCAGCATGCAACCCTCTCCTCAGCTCTGACTTGGTCTTAACTCCTTCCCTCAACTCTTTCCCCCAAGACTTAGCAAAGCTTTTCGGCAAAAAGCCTGGGTGAATGTAGAGCTCACTTCCCCTTCTCTTGGGTCTTGTGGCCCCTCATAAATTCTGCCTGCTTTGATAGCTCTCCAATGCCTTCAAACAGCAATTTTGTAGAGTTTGTCTAACGTTTATTGTTGTTTTCAGCAGGAGGGTTGTTCCAATACAAGCTACTCTGTGGTGGCTGGAACCAAAAGTCTTTTAATACTGTCTTTTAAAAAATTCTAACTCTTGATCTGCCTCTTATTTAATTTTAAATGTCTTTTTTTTTGGCTTTTGCTTCATCTTTTAATTGACTTGAATATTTGTTTTTATGTATGTGGTTTTGGACCCTCTGCTTATTAAACCTGAGGCAGGAAGTGTTGTGAAGACAACAGTAGTATCGACAGAACACATTTAAAGCAATGGACGTAGACTGCACTTCACTCGGGTCTTCACCAGTCCCTGCACTGTCCCTAACTAGAACTCCTAGTGCCACCTAGCATCATTTGCCAGTGGAGAATCCCCTGAATCTAAAAACTATATGCCAAAACTCAACCCCTTACCTTCAGACACTTGCATAGCCATTAAAATTATTCTATTGTCTTCCTGAAATTGTTGTAAAGATGTTCATCTTCTGGAGTTAGCGATACATTATTATGTTTAGAATCTTAGTCTTAATGATACCATGGGAGTAAAAAAACTTGGATTTATTTTGATTTGACTGTATTTATGTCTTATATTACTGTGGCCAGAGTAGCTAGGCAGATGAAACTAGTAGTTTTTCAATTAAACTCAGCAAGCACAAATTGGGTGAAGACTATATACGTTGAACTGTGTGATACACTATAGGAACCCAAAATATGATCTCATCAAAGGTCTACATATTTAAATAACTGTGAATAGCTATACATAATTAACTACAATGTAAGGTTTTTAAAATAAAGCTAGAGGCCAGATGCAGTGGGTCATGCCTATAATCCCAACACTTTGGGAGGCCAAGGTGAGAGGATTGCCTGATCCCATAGGTTTGAGACCAGCCTGGGCAACAACATCTCTACAATAAATCAAGAAAAATTAGCCAGGCATGATGGTGCATGCCAGTAGTTCCAGCTACTTGGAAGGTTGAGGCGGAAGGATCGCCTGAGCTCAGCAGGTCAAGACTGCAGTGGCTGTGATCATGCCACTGCACTCCAGCCTGGGCAACAGAGTAAGACTCTGACTCAGAAAAAAAAAAAAAAAAAGCTAACATTCATTGTGTGCATATACCATGTATTAATACCGAATGCTAGAAACACAGTAAAGTAGGTACTATTATTGTCTCCTTAATTACAAAGGAGGAAACTGAAAGTATGAAGAAGCTAAGTAATTTGTCAAAGGTCCAAAAACTTGTAAGTGGAATTCTAATTCAGGTCTCTTTGACTCCAGAACATGAATGCTGTCATCAAGGAACAAAGCGCTGTAAGAGAACAGATGAAGGAAATGTTTTCTACCACGGTTAATGAGAGAAGGCAGCAGATGAGCTTATGGGTGACCAGAACATTCATAGGCTAATGAACACGCATGAGAAAAAGCATAGAAAAAAACTACCAGGGGAGGGGATGGGCACACCTCATCAACAAGGGTACCTACATAATGAACATTTGTATACCTAACCCTGAATTGTACCCCACATTTTTAAACTTAAAAATTAAAAAGAAAAGGAAAGAAAAATTGTTTCGGGGTTTTCATTGCCCCATAAGGACTGGCACATAAGATGTATGTGATGATACTGGGTAAGACAAAGCTTAGAAGAGTCAAAGCAGAGTGTAACAAATGTTTCCAACACTGAATGATGGCAAAATTTTATCACCTCACAATTTCTGTGGGTCATAAACCTGGCATGGCTTAGCTAGTGCCTCTGGAATGCCAAGAACTAGAAAGCCATCCAAATTTCTCCTTCTCACTCAACATCCATATCCATTGTTAAATCATTGCAAGGGGTTTAGTTGTCAGCATTTTGTCTTTCTAATGAAATAATAGCATGTCTTACACTTGCCAGAATCTCAGATTCTATGGAAAAAGACAGGAGGCCTATGGTGGACTCTGGGAGAGAAGCTTGAAAACAAGGTTGTAGAGTGAGCCAGACATGGGGATTAAAAAGTGAACAGTTGGTTAACATTTGTTGCATTCTAACATATATTTTATTTTACACATGAATCCAGATCTCTAGTTATCAGTATATCCTACTACTCACTAATTACACTGCAACACTCTTTTAAGTTTGTTCCCTTTATAGTGTCAACTTGTGGAAATTTTATCATTTGAATTTTGAAATGTATGTTGACCTGTTCACTTACAGATTACAAAATGCTAATGATACCAGTGTGTGTCCTTTTTTCTTTTTGGTTCTTGATTCTTTCAATATAGGAAAGGCTTTATGTAAAATATTTTTAAAAACTCATTGATCTAACAACAAACTTCTCACCTCCCTATAAAAGTTCCCAGAACTCATCTCATACTTTTATCTCATTTTTTGTCATCACCGAGGCTGTGACTACATTAGATTTTCTTCTGCCTTGTTTGCCTGTGAGTGCTCTGTGGTCAGACAAGGAGAGAGAAAAACACTATGTTTATCAGCAGGGGAACAAAGTCACTGCATATGGCTGGCATCTGCTCTAGGTTTTGGTGACCATATATTTCAACATATACCACAATCATATGATGATTTTCACCCCCATCTGACAATTCATCCAAGGAACTTTGGTCAAATACCTTACCTCATGTTTTATGAGGTTTTCTTGGTTATTACTCAATATTTAAGTTGAGTTAGCCCAAGACACAAACAGATCAAATAACTGAATTAAGTTTATTCTGTGGGTCTTAGCTTCAAACTGCATCTGGTAACTTCCCTTTGGAGACAGCTCTAAGGATTATGGGTCTCTGTCTTGGTCTTAAGGAATGTTGGTGCCACCCCTCAGAATAAATGTGTTGTTTAATTTTATTTGCCCAAGAGATTTTTTCTTTTTTAAAATTAACCTTTGCATTCTTTAGTGCTGGTATCAGGATCCAATCTATTATTCTGAGAATCTCACTAACCCCTTTCTGCTGAAGTTTTCTTGTATGTAGACCACAAACCTTCTTGTAACCAGTCATACCATCTCTTCCCTACTTTCCTAAATGCTATTCAGCCAGTTGAGATGAAATATATGACAATGCTTTGAACCCATAAAGGCAATGACGTAAATACCACCTTTAAGTTAATGGCAGAGTAGGTGGCATGCTATAAGATGCAGAAGACCTGGGATGAATCCTGCCCCCAGCAAATACCAGCTGTGAATGCTGAGCAAGTCCCATAATGTCCCTTATCAGTTTTCTAACCAGAAAACTAGAATCACATTCCTCATCTTTCTATTTGTGAGGGTTCTCATGAGTATCAAGTGAGGTCATACACATGGATACATTTCACAAACAATAAAGGGCCAGATAACAACGGTTTTGAATATAATCAGTGTTATAACAATTAGCATCTGAATCACCTTTTTTTCCTCCAATTTCAAACCACCTGGAAGACTTGAATAAAAGGAAATGCTAAAGTCATGAAGCTAGCCAAAAAATGCATAAAACCATTGATAAAGATAAAATATTAACTCCCTTAACCTTACCTAAGTCAAGTTATGCCTAAGTTATTTTCCACATTAAGAGAATCAGGCACAGGTAGGAGAGTGCTTTTAGGAGATTTTCTTTCTCATTTTCATTTGAAAACATTCAGTTTAACAACTACTAGCAGAAAGATTTTGGTTTTAGTAAAGACATGTTTGCCCCGCCCCCCAAAGGTGACTGCCCTTCTGGCTCATTAGAAACACAGAATAAATTAAAATAGCTGAAGATATTTCCAATGGAATATTTCCCATTGGCTATGGAACCTACCACCCACTCCCATTAACACTCTATAAACATGGGAAGTATCTGCTCAGGCTCTGAATTGAGGCACCAACCTTCCTGAAAGACAAATACTTCCACCCAAACAACTGGTCCTCCTTTCCTTCTTGTCAGCACCACGTGCTGAGAGAGGCTGTGTTTGGTCTCTTAATCAGGCCTTGCTGACGGGCTGACATCACTGCAAACGTTTTCACTTACTCTTTGGCAACAGTTAAATCCTTGCCAAAGGCCAGTCAGTAAGTCAGAAATTTTTTGCTGGTGAGAGGCTGGGGGAGTCGGAGTGTGACTGTCAGCTAGCAGTCTGTGGTGATGACAGCAGGGAAATCTAGGAGCTGAAACCATTTTAAAGGTCACTCTGTGGGCAGAACAAAAGACCTCTGATTTAGAAAAAGAAACAGAACTCTGGGACATTGAAGCCCTGGGATGCTGCTCTCTGAACATTCTGAAAATTCATCATCGGCTCCCTGATTATAAATTCTGGGGAAAGCCTGTCTACTTTACAACCCAGTACAGCTTCAGTCAACAACTATGTGGTTTAGCAGTGGCATAGAATAATCCGGTAAGATCTAAAGGCCAAATAATGTACCAACAGTTTGGTTGCCTATTTTTTTTAAATATTGAAATAAGTCACTACCTTTTTTTTTGTATTTTCCCTTTATCCTTCATCTTTTTATTTTCAACCTTGAATCACTAAATAATCTAAATTTAAAGTTCTTAGCCACATAGCATAAGCTTTCTGTAAAAAGAGGTTACATATATTTTATGACTAAAAATTTATGAGTATTCATATGTAGAAGCTAAAACAGATGATCTCATAGAAGTTGAGAGTAGAATAATGGTTACTAGACACTGGGAAGGGGAGCAAGGAGGGGAGGACAGGTAGAGATTTGTTAAAGGGTACAAAATTACCGCTAATGAGAAGAATAAGTTCTAAGGTACTACAGCACTGTAGGATGACTATAGTTAAAAATAATTTATTACATATTTTCAAATAGCTAGAGGAGGCAGTTTTGAATATTCCCAACACAAGAAATGATAAGTGTTTGTGGTGATGGATGTGTTAATTACCTTAATCTGGTCACTACACCTTGTATGTATTGAAATATCACTGTGTGCCCCAGAAATATGTACAATTATTATGTGCCGATTTAAATGATTAATTTTAAAATGCATGAGTATAATATACAAAAGTCAACAAATCACTTTTAAAAAGAACACAGATCGTTTGAGAATAATAATTGTATGTCCATGCCTAAAATAATATCTATTCATGCTTTCTTTCCAAAACAAGAGAAGACTTGGAAAAAGAAAATGGTTTCAGTCTACTGGATGTTGTATTCTGGACCTGAGCCTATCACTCATAAGACCTGCCAAACAAATTTGCTATAGTTATTCTCTACATCGTAATCTGCTCTGTTATTTTTCTTGCCCTCTCCCCCTCTTTTTTTTTCTAGCTAAAGAGAAACTTGCTGTAGCATCATTAAGAAGCCTTGACAGGCAGGGCTCGGTGGCTCAGCCTGTAATCCCAGCACTTTGGGAGGCCAAGGCAAGTGGATGCCTGAGTCCACGAGTTTAAGACCAGCCCAGGCAACTTGGTGAGACCTCGTCTCTACAATAATAATAATAAAAAAAATTTGCTGGCTGTGGTGGCGTGCACCTATAGTTCCAGCTACATGGAAGACTGAGGTGGAAGAATCACCAGAGCAGGTAGATGCTGGGGTAGCTGTGAGTGTGCCACTGCACTCCAGCCCGGGCGATAGGGTGAGACTCCAACTCAAAAAACAAATAACAAAAAAAGAAACCACGGAAGGCCATGACTAAACTCTACAGTGTAGGATCAAGAGCCGCTGGGACCCTCTGCTTTCTTCTTCATCATCACATAAAGACAAGGGAGCACTCAAGGGAGGTCCAGTGGGTACCAGGAAGGGCCTCTTTTGCTAAAACACAAACGAGAGGAGGCAGTCAAGGTACCACTCAAAAAAACTTATCACAAAAGTCGCAGTGCCCATCTGGTACCCATCAAAAGAAAAACTCACTTGGGCAATCTAGGTTTTGCAAACGCAATCAACACTCAATGTCAAGACAAAATTGATTTGCACAGCATAACTGATATCTGCTCAGAGGTCTTGTGTGCAGACCTCATCTGAGTAAAGACTCAGCTGGATGTGAACTCCATTGGATCTATAGTTCAATAAGAGGAACCGGTACCAGGATCAGGAAACAATAATGCCAAGAACCATCCACCCACTCTAGCTTGGCAGTGCTGAAGATGAGTTGGTTTCTGTTAGATGATGAAGGGCAGGATAGAGGAGAAAGAAAAAGCAGCAGCAACAGTTGGGCCTTGTGAAGTTGGAACTTGGAGTAGGTAGTTACAATTCCTGGCTGTGGAAAGAGTTAGCTTTTCCATTGTCTCTTGAAACCCAAAACTTTTCTCCAACTTCCATATGAGGGTGGGGGACAGTTTCCAGGGACTACTTTACTCAGACAGTTTTCTACAGGGACAGGTCTTTCTATTTTCAGAAAGTATGTTTTCATGACTTTAAAATCAGTCACTGTGATTAGGTAAACCACTTTTTACAAAGTAGACACACTAAGACACCAAATCAAGCCAAAGACTTTGCAGTGAGTCCACTGATAAAAATAAAATGTCCAAATCTTACCAAGTTGTTGATTTAGAGCTGTAGGCGTCCCACTTCCTTTGTCTGTGTCACAAGCCACTCATTCCCCCTCTTAATGAAAACAAGAGGGAGTGATTATACCTCCTGGGGCTGTGCCATTTGTGCCGTCTGAAAGGCACTTAAATGAGTGGCACATTATCTCACACATCTGGAGTTTACCAAATTAGCCAATTATGCTGGAGCTCATAAAACGAGGCCTTAAATGTCATTTAACTAGAAAATATTATAATCACCAAGTGGTCTGATTGTAAGATGATACTTGGGGCAGCATCAGTGGTTACAGAAAACAAATCGTGAAACGAAACACAGTTCAAATGCCCCCCAAATGCAACCACATATTTTCTACAGCAATACTTTCTGAAGAATACCATATTTCCAAAGGCACCAGCAATCAACATGTTTCTCATTTGAAACTAAGTTTAATCTGACCTAGTTGTTTCCTAGTTATTTGCCTTGGGCAAACCAATGCCCAAGAATTTTTCTCATAAGAGAGCGAAGGAACAAACAGGATGAAAGTAGACTGACTGAAAACCATGAACTTTTCAGAGATAGGCTCCTAACTGCAAAGGAAGGGGTGATGATTGGATTGCTAGAGGTTTGTGGCACTACCTCAGAATTGCCAAGATTTGGTTGACTAAACACATACTGGTTTCTCAGAGTTTTCATACTTTACTCGAAGGAAGACACAAAAGTTGCTTCAAGTTGCAGCGCAATTTGAGGGTAGGAATACCAAAGGCTTCAGAATAGCTATTTTAAAATGAAGGGTTTATGGCCACTATTTCTACCTTGTCTCCTTGGTAACCAATAAGTAACCAGATCCGGGCTTCAGAGAAAGGTAATATGTACAATGGAAAAACTGTGATTAGGACATTAATACCGGTTAGATTTTGGGCAAGTTATTTACCTCTCTGATCTTCAGTTACCTCATGTGAAATATGGGCATAAGGATGCTGTGCTGTGTTAATAGTGTTGCATTGAGAGTAATGTATAGAGAAAATCCTAGCATAGTGCATGGTACATTGAAGAAAATAAATACTAATTTTATGTCTTTCTTTACCGATGTTGCCAGAATATCTCGAGCTCTGTTCAACTCTTGTTTTCTCCTTATTCCAGAAAGAATGAACATTTTCAGGAGAGGAAGAGTGAGAATGTGAGTAGGAGGAGGGGAAACTGTCTTAGTTTTACAATCACATAATTTATAATTCCCTCACCCACTTGTGAACATCTCAATAACTGTTTTTAAAAGAATGATACGTACAAGAGACTAGAAAGACTTTTATAAGATACTCTGAGGCAAAGAGAAGCAAGGCGTGATACATGAACACATGGTAAATAGACATACCAGCTGCTGTTGCTAGGTGAGTTTACAAAACGAACCTTATTGGTTTTAAAGGCACCTAATCAACTAGGCTGTATCTTTATATGTCTTCTGGGCTCACTTTATTATAGAAGATAAGCCTATTTCTTAGTTTCTTTTTGCCAAACCAGAGAAAGATGAAGAATTGTGGTGACATTGGAGGAGATCTCAGTAGTGACATTTCTTTTCTGTCTACACTTCTCCCTTCAGCGTTAGAGAAAGCAGCATCTTTGGTAAACGCGAGCTAAGTACAAGGATTCCATATAATAGAAATCTTTACATAGAATTTAGAAGGCCTTTTTAAAAAAAAAACATTATGGGCTGGGTAGTAAAACTGCATTGGAAAACCATGTTTTTAAAGAAAAGTACAATGTATCTATGCTTTTAAGAAGAAAAAGAATGTTAGAAGCAGTACAGGGATTTGGACCCGTGTGGTTGAGCTATTGTCTCTTGGAGGCATGTGACAGAGAGGTGGGGATTGCATCTCTAAGAATGGTGGCGAACACCACTTTCTTACAGTAGGGAAATGGGAGATCTAGGCATATTCTAAGTGTATTAACAGATTTTAATGTTTTTAAATAATGAAAAAGGACTAGTTTAAAAATCTTTTAACTTGGTCGAGATAGGAGAAACCAGGAGAGATTAATTATTTTAATTATGCTAACAGTCAAATTGATTGGTTCTATCCTCCCCACAGGCCACAGACCAAACTGGCCTCTATTCACCTGAGTAAGAAAGGCATCTTTAAAAAACAGTGGACTCTATAAACTACATGAGAAAGTCAAAAAGAACTGTTTTTACGAGGAAAAAATTTCAACACAGCATGTGTTAAAGACTTTCTTTTTTTCTTTTTCTTTTTTGTTTATGTGTTTGTTTAACCCAAGGCTATGAAATGCTCTTGCTCTGTATCAGAAATAACAGGGAGCTTTTTCTTTTGTATTTTTACAAATATTTCCATCACTAGGACTAGAGCCCTCTGGTTTTTGGCTAACAACATGTCCAGATCTAAAAGCGCTGCAGGAAAAATGTCAATTTGCTGTAGAAGCAATTATACATACAGTATAGAAAAAGGCCAATTTTACTATGCAAGGACCACACATACTGCATGTTTGTTATATTATTTTATATCAAAGCAGAAACATCAAGTTCTTCTTAAAACACACATGAAATGAAGAACTTGGCTAAGGAACTCCCACATCCAATTCAGAGATATCTGTTACAGCTTACAGAACTCGGCAATGCTGACATTATTGTTATATAGGAAAGGGACACTTTTATTGACTACATAATATGCTATGATTTCTTTAACATTCTTGTCATAAATACAGGTATATATTATCAATATATGGCACTTTGGTACCACTTCATCAGAGTAATAGCTAGAAGAACTTGAATATCTTTTGTTACTAGATGACCTCAAAATATTTATTAAGCATCAAGATTATTATCATAACTTCAAAGAGGGTGGTCTATAGCAGGATTTCTCATCCTTGTTTCATTTTGCATCTTTATAATGGTGTGATGACTTCCATTCATTTGTGTAGCGTACACTTACTGAGTATCTTGACTCAATGCCAAACACAAGTATCAGGAATTCTGAGCTAAAAGGGGCATGGCCTATAGAAATATATTCTCAGGTTGGGAGAGGGGAGACAGATGGAAAACAAGAAAATAAATCAGAGTGGTACTTGTTATATTTTATATAGCATTTACATAGGAAAAAAGAAAGAAATGGGAAAATAATTCAACATATGGTAGAGAAAAGTTGGTCAGGGAGGGTGAAACTTGAAGTTGTCTTTGAATGAAGAGGGCTAGTTTCTTGGGGGTAATGGGGGGTGGGTCCTCCAGGAATAGGGAAGAGCACGCAAAAGTCATGAGAAGGTGAGAGACCAGAGTACTGCAGACTGTTTGCTGCTCCTAGAGTATATGTGTCCACAAAGACAAGCCATATCAGGAAGGGCTCTGCATACCATGACGAGAAGTCTGAACTTTATACTACAGGCATGCTTGCATATTTTCCAAATACTCTAAGGATAAAGTAATTAAAACAGTGTGATAATGGTATATAGATAGATAAATTAACAGAACAGAATAGGAAATGAAGAAATAGAATAGAAAATCTAGATGATGTAAATATAGAAATTTAATATATAAAAGGTAGCATTTCCAATTAGTGAGTAAAGGATAGATTTTTTTTTTTTTCCAGCAAGAGGTGTTTGGACAATTGACTAAGCATTTTAAAATGAAATTTAATTCCTGTATACCACACTGCATATTTTAAAATTCTCAGATGGATTAAAAAAATAAATGTAAAATGTGATATTAGATATCACAGTGGGAAAGGTAGATAGTATCACAAAATTATAATCTTCAAAAGACTCTATAATCATAAGACAAATGACAAGTTGAAAAAAAAAGTTTACAATTTACACAATAGCCAAAAAATTAGTATCTATAATATTTTACTAAGCTTCTACAAACCAATAAAAATATCTAAGAGAAATAGTTAAGACACAAATAGGCAAATCATGAAAGAAATAACACCTAATGGTATAAAAGTATGTTCAATCCCAGTAATAAAGGAGTACAATCAAGACAGTCTTATTTTTCACTTGTCAGATGGAAAACAGAGATTCATGTCAGCAACAGATATACTAAACAATGATTTATAATGTCCAGTGTTTAAGAGAGTGTAGAAAAATGGGAACACTCAAATACTAAGGGTATAAAATCAGTACATACTTTTTGGAAGGTAGTTACTTGTCAACATCTATCATACAAAATATGCACATAATTTGATTCTGTAAGTCCATAGGTAACAATTTACAGTATGAAAATGTAAAAATATAAAAATATAGAATTTATATATAAATATAAAATTTATAAATATATAATATAATATATAATATAAAATTTATAAATATATAAATATATAACATATTAAAATATATACACTAACAAATGTGCAAAGATAGCATAAGAATATTGTACTGTTGTTTATAATAGCGGAAATTTGGAAACAACCTTAAGGTCCACCAAAGGGATAAATTTAATAAACTGCAGCATAATGATAAATAAATAACTGTATTGTTAAAAAGAAAATACTGGCATAACATCTGTTTAACTGAAATAAATGATTAGCAGAACGATTATAGTGTAATTGGCAAGAGAGGTAGCAAACTACAGGAGTTCAGAGCATGGGCTTTGGGGTTGAGCATGGGTCTTGGGGTCAAGCAGAACTGGACTTGAGTTCCCCCTCTACTATTCACATTTAATGTGAAATTTACTAACCTCTCTGAGTCTTGGTTTCTTGATCTGCCTAACTGGAAAGGATCCTAACGAACTTACCACATCAAGTTGTAAGGAGAATCTATAGTACATAAGAGAAGCTAAATATACACTAGTTATTATTATTACTGTTACTTTTTTTTTTTTTTTGAGTTGGAGTCTCACTAGAGGCTAGAGTGCTGTGGCATACTCATGGCCACTCCAGCATCGATCTGCAGGGCTCCAGCAATCCTTCCACCTCAACCTTCCAAGTAGCTGGAACTTCAGGCGTGCGCTACCATGCCAGCTAATTTTTTATTTATTGTAGAGACGAGGTCTTACCAATTTGTGGGCTCAGGCAATCCACTCACCTCAGCTTCCCAAAATGCTGGGGTTATAGGCTGTGCCACTGAGCCTGGTCCTATTGTTACATTTTTGAATGGTTATTATTTTCACCAATTTTCTTATGAAAACAACTTTCAAAAGCAAATATAATATTCATTGAAAAATTAGATGGATAAAGTCTTGACCTGACTCTACACATATAAGATATTAGTGTAGGTAAACAAGATATTCTATTTGTCCGACCATCTAATAGATCAGATGATAAATTTGACACATCCATTTTTGATACAAATCTGTGTGGCTTGCATATTCATGAGCTACAGTGCAAATAAGTAAAGCTTTTAGGCATTATATTTAAGTACCAAAATAAAGAACTGATAAATTTAGATGGCCCCAGTTTTAGTAACTTTAAAAAGTTTATTGGCATAAATTAGGAATTGGTCTCTAGTCATTAAATTGACTATTAATATCCCTTTTGTGGTACTTTCCACTGCATACATATTGTTTCCAATCATATTATTAGGAAAAACATGACAAAGTAGGAAGTCACCCTTTTAAGTATTTTTTCCCTAATAAGACTAGAAACGTATTTTTAAAAAATATTTCTTCCCTAATAAGACTAGGAAAATAAATCTAGTATTTTTACCTAATAAGACTAGGAAAATAAACCATTCAAAATGAGAAGACATGTTAAGCAGAAATATATTAAAATGCATATATCAACATAAAGTCTATATATGAAGAGCCATACATACCCTTCTGTTCTGAAAATCATTCGAAAACTGTCTCCTAAGCTTTTATAACTGTTTGGATCAGTTGCACATCTCTGAATCTGAAACCTAGAAGCAAAATCAAACAAACAAAAAAGTCCAAGTTAAAGATTTTGCCAAATGTATTCTCTCATTTTTCAAAGTCTTAGAAACTCAGCTTTTCAGATTAATCTAAAATACTTTGGACTTGGCTATAGATATTATTGATTTATTCACCTTATATATTCCACTTTACTTTCTGTAGTCTTTAAAATTAAGATATTCTCTGTGGTACATATACATGGTGGAGTGTTACGCAGCCATAAAGAAGGACAAATATGTGGACTTTGAAGCAATTTGGATGGATTTTGAGTCGATCATACTCAGTGATTTATCACAGAAACAAAGAACAGAGTTCCATATGTTCTCACTCATAAATGAAACTTGAACAATTATAATGCTATAGGGAAGTGATTGGCAGTAGTGGGAAACTGTCAGGGGAGGGGGGGGATCGGATTGGCAGTTGAGAGAAACTGCTAGGGGAGGGAGGGGCATACCTCATCAACAAGGGTAGCTGCATATCAAGGGTAGCTGCATGGGTTTGTATACCCAACCCCAAAATGTACCCCACATCTTTATAATAAAAATTGTTTAAATTAAAAAATAAAATAAAATTAAGATAGTCTCTATACTTTAATGAAAACTATAGAAAAGACTTTTTAAAATCTGTTTCTTAGCTAGACAGATGTGCCCTATACTTTTTTCTTTTGTGAAAGACATATACAGATGTCATAGATTTTTTAATGTATTATTCAGAAACCTGAACATGCTCATGAAACAAATAAATAGCTGTATTTCTTATCTTAATTAGTGTTCTTTGATGGTAGTCTAATACACAGGTTAAAAATACAGAGCAGCCAATAGGTCCTGACTTTGATCCTGATTGTAAATTTGGAGTTCCTTCTGGCAGACATGAGTCTGCACTTGGAGTGAGAGCTGGGGTTGTGCGTGGAGGCTGTATTACTCTACAGTTTACTATAACTACTTCATGAAATAACAGGATTGATCATTACAGGTAGTTCAGGATACCAGCATCTTCACAAAAGCACAGTGCTCTGCATACAGTTGGTGTTCAATAAAAATGTGCCCCATTTTTAAAAGCTAAGTTCCCTTTTCTTTTTTTGGGTATGATCATGATCATGCATCTCAGAACTCTTAACCTTCCAGATGTGAAAGTTTCCAGTACAAGCGTTTTTATTTTGTATTTGCCCTGGGGTTTGTTTCTAAAGAGATTGATGACAAGAACATTCATTTCTCCCATACCTCAGCTGTTCTCCATTCTCTGGATTCTTTGGTCTGCCTATTCCTGTGTTTTGAGTAAAACACAAAATTATCCCAATTCTGAGTTAAGCTCTTCTTTCTGTGCTTCCCTTCACAGTTTCACCTGTTTCTTTCTATCTTTCTTTTTTTAAAAGAACTTTTCAAAGACACACCTGATATTACCTAGTTCAAAATGCTTTTCTAAGATTGTTGGCTTTATGATACGAACACACCATATACCTCTAAGAATTACGTATTTTGTAGTTCTAGGCCCCAGGGATTTATGCCTAAAACTGACACATATCACAGAGAAGGGTGAATATACTACTTTGTCTGAAGCTGTCTAGCATATGACCAAGGTGGGTGTAGGCTAAGACTAAGAAATAAGGCTGGAATTACATTTGAGGTTGCTAGCTGGAAAGTTGCTAGTGTATTTGTGGAGGAGAGTAACTGTTCAGACATGTGGGAGTTCAGTTTTCCAGCAGGATTCTTGGCACATACACATCCCTCAATAAATATTTATTGATTGATTAACTGGATTCAGATTGGAGTACAGTGGAGAGAAGAAGAAGGAAAGGAGTGTCAGGTGAGAGGTAACAATGCCAGTAAAAGTGGAGGCAGCAGAAACGTAAAGAAAGGGGCAAGCTTGTTGACAGAAAGCTGTCTTTTTTATGCTTAAATGTTTCTTTTGTTAAAAAAATTATACATTCAACATATTCTCTTGATCCTCATCAACCCAGCAAGCAAAATTCCTCACCCCTATACCTACTATTGTCAAAGTTGAAAATTCAACCATTCATCTTCATAATAGTTTTTGTGTATGTGCCAAATTTACACTTATATTGGTATAAGTTTTAGAAAGTTTCTGGACAGGAACTATATGTCTTAAATTTAAATTGTATGGAGTCTATCAGAAGATCATGGACCAGTACAGCTAGTTCACTTAAATAGTTTTGGATCCAGAGGTACATTTGGTGTGTTTATAACTATTGGTCTGGAAAACTCAGTAAGAACTTCATCTAGAATCAAGATCAGGATTTGGTGGTTAGGTAGATATACTATGTTTGGGTATTTCTGGACTACAGCATGTAGATGGAATAATTTCATAATTTGGATACAAATGAATTAATGCTAAATACAAAATTAATGCAACAGGAAATTTTAATATGTGTAGGTTTATGTAACAACTTTGAAACATACAAGGCAGTTTCCAAAATATGACTTTGGTTCTAGTTCAAATAAGAATCTTCATTTTACACTTACATATTTGTAAACTGTATTAATTGCTGAGTATGAAACACTTTCTTTTTCTTTTTACTTTCTATACATATATTTTATTTTAAAGATGTGGGGAACAATTCAGTGGACATCATACAGGTAAAGTTTGGGCCTCTCTTTGGTCCCCACCCTGCCTGGTTTGAGATCAGGTACCTTTTTGATGTTATGTGCTCCCCGCCTCCACCCAGGCAGTATCCTGCTACTGCCAATCCCTTTCTTATAGTATTACAGTAAATGTTCAACAACCGCTTTTGAGTGAGAACATGTGTGTTCTCTGTGACAGATCACTCAGTATGATAGACTATAAATCCATCCAAGCTGCTACACAGTCCATATGTTTATCCTTCTTTATGGTTGCATAATATTCCATTGTGTGTATGTACCACATTTTTAAAAAATCCAGACCAGTCCAGTTTTGATGGGCAGCACAGTTGGTTCCATGTTTTTGCTATTGTGAATAGTGCTTCAATAAACATATGTGTGCAGATATCATTTTTGTAGAATAATTTGAGTTCCTCTAGGTATATTCCCAGTAGAGAGACTGCTGGGTCATATGGAAGATCAATTTCTAGTTCTTTTAGAAATCGCCACACTGTTTTCCATAGAGGTTGAACTAGTTTGTATTCCAACCAGCAGTGTAGAAGTGTTCCATTTTCTTCACATCCTCACCAACATCTGTTGATGGTTGTTTTATTAATGATGGCCATTCTTACTGGGGTTAGGTGGTATTTCAATGTGGGTTTGATTTGCATTTCTCGGATGATTAGTGAGGCTGAGCACTTTTTCATGTGTCTGTTGGCTACCCATGTATCTTCTTTTGAGAAATGTCTATTCATGTCTTTTGCCCACTTTTTAATGGGGTTGTTTTTTTTCCTTTTGGCACATTTAAATTCCTTGTAGATCCTGGATGTTAGGTCTCTGTCAGATATATAGTTGGCAAATATTTTTTCCCATTCTGTGGGCTGTCGCCCCACTCTCTTAATGATTTCTTTTGCTTTGCAGAAGCTTTTCAGTTTAATGAGGTCCCACTTGTCTATCTTATCTCTTATGGCATGGACATCTGGGTTTTTGATCAGGAATTGGTTGCCTACTCCAATTTCTGTAAGGGTGTCTCCTGCCTGAAACACTTTTTAAAGTCTAGTTGGGAAATCCAAAACTTTTCTCTAATTGTTCTTTCAAGAAATTTTTTCAAAATAGATTCATATATTATAAAAGTATTATGTAAGCATAGATGTTTCTCATAATATCTGTAATAATCTTTCATTAAGTTCATTTATCTCAGTAAATTCCTTTCTGGATGCTTTTCTCCCAAATTACCAAGTATTTTCTTAATGTGTGCCATATGATATAAGATGCTACAGGTTTTACAAAAACGCAGGGCATTATCTCTACTCTCAAAAAGCACAAGAAAGGGGAAATATGAGAAAAAATTGACAATACAAGGGGAAATATGCAAAATCTCAAGTAGCATCGGCACCAGGTTGTCCAGGTGTTCGTGGGGGGAGCAATTACTGCTTTCTGCGGAGGGTCAGGAAAGGTTTCAGGAAGGAGAAGGGATTTGAGTTGGTCCTCGTGGGATTCAGAAAGGCAAAAAGAGCAAACCAAGAGGAAGCATTCCAGGTGGTGAAATGATAGGAGCAAAGGTCAGTAAGGGAAAGCTATCTTTTCTAATGGAGAAGTGAGGACTGCAGCAGCCTGCTCTGTGCTTTTCCTTCAGGAAGACGTAGCACTCTGCATGGACTTCGTTGTTCAGGCTGGGTGGATACCTAAACCCTGGAGGAAGATATGTAAGAGATAAAGTCAAAGACCAATATAGAGCATTTGATCATTTTCTGCTTCTAACTGAGTACTTCAGACACCTCTAGATGGCTGTCTCATAACTGCATGACCCTGGCTGTAGGTGGGTCTGTGAAAAAATCTGCAGATGGGCCAAAGCGAGCATATCCAATGCCTAGAAAAATCAACCTTATCCCCTCTTTCACTGCTGGAGTTAGAGACCTCAGCTTTGTCTAGATGTCTGCACATTTGGGTAATACCCAGGTGGGTTTTGTGTCAGCGTACACAAACACAAATATGGAGTACAGTTGTCTCGTTAGTAACTAGGTAGCTAACCTGGCTATTGGAAGTCAAGGCACTTTATGCACAAGCTGTAATTTCTTTCTCTTTTCAGAATTCAACAGATAATATTTTTAATCCATTATTCATTCAGCTAATGAGAGTTCTTGAATATTACCATACACTAAGTACTCCACTGTTTGAGGGATTACAAATAAATAAGACACAGCCCTACCTTGCAGAAGCTTATAGTAGGGTGAGGAAGATGTGTAAATAGATGGTTACCATATGCAAGGGATAATGTTGAGAAATACTGTTTCAGAGTATCAGATACTAGCCAGTGAGTTTTACTGGTGCTGAATGAACACATTATTATCACTCTTATTGGGGATAATCTCCTATCTAAGGGTGGGCTATGACTGACAGAAAATAATACTTTGCAGAGACACTGGAAGAGAGAGGAGAAACAAGGGAAGGATATATTTGGGCAAAATATCGGCAATTAAAATTTACGCACCCATTTTAGAACAGGCAACAAGGAAGGAGAGTTCGTAGAATTATGAGTGTTTCATTTAGAAGCTGGCTGTCTGATGAGTGACTGTATGTTAATTACACATAGGTGCGGCAACATCAAAATAACATTGCATGAGCAGAGTCCACAAGCTGTACTGGATGAGCAATGCAAAAAGATAGACAGGCATGGCAACTCCTAATGCTCCAGGAAAGCCTCTCTACCATTCTTAACTATGCTAAAGCAGTGGGAGGCCCCATTAAACAGGCTAAGGCAAGCACGGCTGTCCCTTCTCCCAGGCATCTCACCTACAGCATGTCTACACTTTGCAGAGAAAGTGCATGCAGTGTTTAGTTACATTATACATTACTTATTCTGATCGTAGAGTTATCAGTTCTTCTCAGGAATCTGTTTCAAGTTCATATAATTATAGTGCATTTTGGCCAATCACGTAAAACAGCAATTTCCTTCTTCCTCTCCTCTGCATTTCAGGAACTTAAAAGGTTCTCTCCTGGATAGAAGCTTTACATCAGCATTTTCCAAGCCGCACTCTGTGTTAACAAATTCTCTGTATGCTTGGGGGGACAATTTTCCAGTTACATAATACAACCCTTTATAAAATTACAAAGGCAAAGCCACACTACTCTTGATTGTATTTAGAAGAAAAGGATGGACTTCGCCGTTGTCCTAATAAAAGCGGCTTAGATACATCTGGAATCTCCATCTGAGTAACTTCTTTCATTAGAATGAAAACTTGCTGCCATGTTGACAAACTGGACAATGGAGTAACACTTGAGAAATATTTGGTGCCTAACACCTGGTCAGAATCACACACAAGAGGAAGGGGTGTGGCTCAAACCCCAGGCCACATTGTAGAAAAACCAGCTACCCCGTCTGCCACCGTGTACACCAGCATAGAGAGGCAAACACTTGTGCACCTGTAGTTCCAGCTACTAGGAAGACTGAGGCATAAGGATCACCTGAGCTTAATAGGTTGACACTGGGATGGCCGTGAGCATATCAGTGCACTCCAACCTGGGTGACAGAGTGAAATTCCAACTTAAAAACCAAACCAAACAACAACAAAAAAAATAGAGAGGCAAACACGTAACAAATGGGAGAAAGCTGGCCTTGCCATTCACCACATCATAAATAGGTACTAAATGGGTTACTGTGGTCCACCAGGGTGCGGAAGGGCTTCTCTCTGTTCACAAGAAGTGCACAAGAATATTTTTTAAAGTCAAAAAATGTTGTCACTCACTAAAGCATTTTTCCTCTAAATTTGTTGAGAATCATGACTGCAGCATTGCCCGCTCACTTAATTTTATGGTCAGTGCTATCAAATTTAAGTTCGTCTGTTGCCAAGTCTCAGCATATGCCACTTCAGCTTGTCTGAGTATTTCTGAAGATATGGCCATACAAAAGATAGGTCTGTAAGAAATAAAATGGCTTTGCTGTCTTCAACATCCTAGGACAAAGGTGTTTTGAAAATTCTAAAATCTCAAATATATGCTGTACCTTTATTTCCCAAGTAATTTTATATCTATCATCTTCTTCTTAAAAAATTCTGATGGAAAAAAATTAGCTGGGCATGGTAGCACATGCCTGTAGTTCTGGCTACTTGGAAGGCTGAGGCGGAAGGATCATGGGAGCCCAGGAGGTCCATGCTGCGGTAACCCTGAGCATGCCACTGCACTCCAGTCTGGGTGATGGAGTGAGACTCCAACTCCCCCCCCAAAAAAAGTTCTGATGGGATATATTCTGAGGAGTTGAGCCTTTAGGAATATATATATATAATGCATGTATAGATGTATATATATATTACTATCTTTATATAAATATGCAGCAATTGAATTGCAAAGGGTTGGATTGGGGTAGGTGATGGGATTTGTGCTGAAGCTACATTTGCATAGCACAAACTCTGCTTTTTAGTTAGATCATATAATTATTTGGGGTTCTTTGGGAGAGGGAACTAATGAGGACTAGGGGGAGGTCCAGTCCAAGCACCCCTTTGGCACTGCCACCAACCCTAAGCACATCAGTGAGACAAGAGAAGTGTATTTCTGGCATTATCTCCAGATCATTTCCTAGTTCATGGTGTTCTTGTGCTCTCTCCTACTTTCTCCCATTCAGCCTTCCTCTTGGAAACACATTCATATCAATCATTTATCCTTACTGTGGCTTTTACTTTGATGTAATGTCAAAAATGTGACCTCTGTTCAAGGAATCTTTTAAAAAATTTTATTTTTAAGTGAGAAAGCAGGATTTATTGAGAGGATAGAGAAGTTCCCACAGTGGGAGGGGGCTCGAAGGGTTTTCCCCTGTTAAAGGGATTTCAGCTATCAAAAAGGAAGTAGGAAGGCTTGGTTTCATTTAGGGTAGGGAAGCAGGGGACCCTTATCATCATGGTACTTTTATTCCCCTCACTGGCATTTTATGTCACATTGCACTAGGCTATAGCTCCACTTTTGTGTCAAAAAAGGTGAAGCATCTTAAGGAACTGAGACAGACTAGGAGCCACCAGTTAAAATTCCAGCGTTGCCATTGATTCACAGTGTAAACTGGTGAGATTTCCAATTTAATCCTTTTCTCTGTCTCTTCTCAGTAGTAAAATGGGACAGCAGATATTAGAGGACAATTTGATTTTGGAGGGAGAGCAACACACAGACTTAGTAATATGTGAGCTCGTTATTCATAAGACAGAATGAATCATTCCTGTCGTAATCAAAAGTCCCAAGTTCCACATTTCATAGAGGCAGGAGACTGCTAATAAGTGTTGCCTACTGATAATAAGTGGTGATGAACCTAAATGAAACTCCCTGCAGAGATTTTTGTGAATGCGCTATGAACAAAGCTTATTAGTAATTACCAGAATATTGTACATGCTCCTTAATAAATACTTAAAAACCCCACTAATGAATCAGAGATTAACAGACTAAAGGTTTGCAATTACAGAACACATTAAAAGGATAACTGTAGGGAGATTAAATAAAGATTTTAATTCACTGTAATTAGCCTTTCTTACCAAAATTAGATGTTGTTCCTACAGAGTATGTTTGCTTTCTTACCACCTGGCTGAGCATGGCCAAAGTCAGGCAGAACACGCAAAGACATGTCTGAGGTTTGGAAATATAGGTATATACCCCTACTTCCCCAACTTTGGGAAAAGTCCCGAGAAAATACATCTTCAGACAGATTCCCACTAGGCATGCTTGTTTCCCATATTCTGAAGAAGCACCTTCCAAGAGAAGAAGTACCATTTGTCTATAAAAGATAACCACCATGGCCCATGCATTTGTCATCCCTGCAGAAAGACCACATCAGATGGTAGAGAGATGAGGATGCTGATTTTGAAGATCAGTTTTCTTTAGCAAGTTTTCCTTCTAACATTTCTCTATGTCCATGTCTTTACTATTCCAATTTGAAGTAACTGATGAGTGTGAATGGTAATTTTGTTTAAAGTTAGCTGTATTCATTTTACTTCAGATTAAATACAATAAGAATCCACATGATAACATTGCCATAGCACTGATTGAGCTCAATAGGCCTCCAGTCAACTCTGTTTCCTCTCAGCACACAGATCTGGACACAGATTTAGACACAGATTTCTTTTTTTTTAATCAATATTTTTTATTATGATATTGTGGGGTACAGTTAAGGGTTAGGTTTACAAATATGCTTCCTTCAGTCACCCTTATTAGACACAGATTTCTATCTCAGCATTTCCTGAGCTTCTCATATGTGCAAGGGACCAGGCTAACAGTTTTGGGGACACAAAGATGAATAACTCCCAGGTCCTGCTCTTTAGAAGAAAACAAACAACTGAGGAGGCGGGGCAGGGAAATGTTAGCAATTAACTATAAAATAACGTAGACTATACCCATCCAATATTCCAAGAACTTGATTCACCTGTGATTTAGGGATTGCCTTTGCTTGCTGGGTTCACAGTATACGCTTGGCATCATTTAACACTCTAAAATCATGCTAACAAGTCCACTAGGGTCAAGGAGTTTGGCTCTGCTCAAGCAGTGACTGCTGACTGAAGTTCACAAGTTGTGTTCAGACGTATTTGGCTGCTTATCAAATTATTCTAAAAATTCAGGGAAAGATACTTTTCCTGATTGTTGTTTAGCCATTTCCTTAGGAGAGTGCCTTTCTTTATAAAAGAAATAGAAACCAATACCTAGTAAAAATTAAGATGTCTTTGGCCTATTTAAAGTCTGTATGTCTTTACTAGGTATAGGTGGGCTGGGCTATGCTTTGACTTAGCATTTATGATATTGTAAAGAAAACCAATAAATTTCTCTATGTTATTATAAAAAAAAGTTTATAATTTGAAGAAACATGTAACCTGGAGTGCTTAGTTAACTTAGATAATTACTACAGATAAGGCAACAACATCTTGGCAAGACCATAAAGGCAAGAAAAATCTTCTGTGCCATGTAATTTTTGACATGCTTTTTAACAGAGCCCAAAAATATTATCTCTCAGAAACATCAGATCAACTTTGATAGCCTGAACAGACTTTAAGTAATTTCCTGTGATCCTAGACACATCTAATTGCAATTACTCTCACAAGCCAAGGAGATTTAAAGACTGATATTCTGTGACTGTACAGTTTACAATTCACACTTTTACAGTGTACTTAAAAACACTATAAATGATTCATCATTTTGCTAACCACACATTTAGCTACAAAAAGCATCTACTTACACGTCCCTCACAAGTGTGGTGAAATAGATGTCATTTTTACAATTTCACATCTTTTACAATTATAAGACTTATGGTCTTTCTGGTATTTAGAATCTATATAAAATTTGACATTACAAATTAATTGTGATAAGAGAGTTTATTCTACCTATGGGCCCAAGTTCTACTTGTTTATATTACTTATGGGATAATAACTAACTACACTGACAATATAATTCTAAAATTTATATTAATGACAATATGCTAGTTAACAAGTCAGAGGCAAATGATCATTAGAGATTACAACCTAAATCTAATAATGTTAAACCACAAGCAATAAAAAAGACTAATTAACATTGCTGTATAATTAAAATGCTCCAAGCATAAACTGGTTTCAATTAAACAAAAGCTTGACTAGCATGACTTTCAATTATTTTGCTTTGTAAAACACATGTCACATCATAAAACTATGCTTAATATCAGATTATAGTTCTGCCACTCTTTGAATATACATATATGTACATGTATACTTAAATTTAATGAAACTTTATTTTTAATTCCAACAAATAACCTCACACCCACATGAGTCTACCTCTATTGTCCCAAGTGCACTGACCTAGGCTGGCCATTACAGTGGATAATTAGCATGAAACCAGCTCATATTTAGGAAATAAGGAAAGGATACATAAGAGATTAAAAATAAAACTCATTATCAAGGTAATGACAATAGAGAGGGCTACATCAACTTCAGTAGTCAAATATTAAAATTACTATAATCACAAGTATCCTAGTTTTCCCATGTTCCCAAACTAATTACTGTTTTGAAAAATTTGACCCCTCTCCCACTCAAAAAAGTTAAATATGATCCTTCTCTCTCTGGTCATCCCCACCTACCTCCTTGGGTCCACAGGTTTTTCAGCATTCACCAATAGCATCTACTGCCTGGTGACAGAGAAACACACAAAACTGTTCCTACTGTTGAACCTCAGCTCATTGTTCAGGATGAGATTGAAATTCTTGGTTTCTAGTCTCCATAAAAGATTTTCAGAACAAGGAATTCAAATATAGTTAAATCTACCAGAATCCTCTTGCTGGCCCTGGGAACTGAGCCACTTCACAGAAACCAATTATGCACCAGAGAACAAGAGCCAGGGTCCTAGCAAGGAAGCATGTTAGAGAATATGGAGTCTCTGGAAACCTAATATACGATTCCATTTTATTTTAACTGATCAAATACGCCTATTGTATGGTTTATTTAGCACTGATAAGGATGCTTGTCAATAATATCAAAGAAAGAAAGATGAAAAGACTGTGGTTTCTCTGCAATCATAAGCACAAATGCTTATGGTAGAAAGAAATTTAGGAAATGGAGATAAGTTTGACTACTAAGGAAGAAAATATTCTTATCATAATTGAAGAAAATTTCAAGGGAAATTTTTATTTTTATATCAAGATTGACCTCATATGTTACAAAGATTTGTTGTTACCAGTTCCAGATGAGGACACATATTTCAAAAGCATTTCATTCATAGATGAGTAGAACCCCAAAATGACAAAGAAATAATAGTCATGCTGCTTACTTGTATGTCATTTTCTACTTTGAGAGCATTTTTACATATATAATCTCATCTTAGTGTGTTCCCTAGTTTCAGTTTTCTTATATTTGTAGGGTTAAAATTACTAGAAAAATCTAAAAAAAAGAAAAAGTGCCAGCTTGGAGCTAGAAGTTCATTAGGCTAGAAAAAGCATGTTTCCTTGGAGCATCTCAGTTACACTGTAGCGACCAGTAAAATTGCTTCTCTGAGCCCAAGCTTTTTCATTAGTCAAGAGAATTACTTATACATCAACCGACTGACATTGAAGTTTATCTCCAGAGCCCTAAAAAAAAAAAAAAAAAAAAAATCAGCCCTTAATAAACTGTGCAGGGGAGAACTAGCCTTCCAAGATACTGTATTCACTTAATTTGATCCTTCACTGCTTGGGGTGTAGACTGAATTAAGAGCTCACTCATGGGGGAGAAAGGAGGGACATCTTTGTATAAGTATTTAGATACAGTTCTAACTGAAGGGCAAAAGACCTTTCTTTATAGCCAACTGCATTGATGTATTCTAGATAATGACGACAATAACAACCACAAAAGATCTTTCTATATGTATCTAGCATCTGTTCCATGGGGCTTAATTCCAAGTGTTTAAGTGCTTACTGTATGCCTGGGAAACACTGTTAAAGTCAATATCAACTAATGAGCTCTGTCACTTTCTCAGTCTCTCTGTCTCTGTCTCTCTGTATCTCTTTGTATCTCTCTCTCCCCTTCCTGCCTCCCTATCTCTTCCTCCCACGCTTTCTCTCAACCAAATGCTTTTAATAATAAATATCCCATTACATCATGAACCCAAGCTCAAAAAAGCCCCAGTGGAAGGGTAAGGCTTCATCAGTATCATCAAATAACATGTTAAAAAATAATTAAAACTCACTTTGAATACTGGCAACAGAAGATATGCATGAATTAATCCCACCCAGAAGCAGGCCCAACTTGTCTGAAGAACTTGTACAAGAAACTGTGCTTCACTAATTAACAAATGTTTCATAAAAGACAACTAATAATTTTGGCAGTGTTATAGACAGATGCTTTGGCAGGTTGCAAAACACTACAAGACAGTTCAAGTCATTTAATTTTATAAAATGCTGACTGTACTCCAACTAGCAGCTTTTGCATGAATGTAACTTTGCATTTTAAAACATAATTACCTTTTTGAAAGGTTCAACAAATTAAGATCTAGATAATCGGGTATCATGGGAAACCTAGGTTTCCTAAAATACTAAAAACTAAACGTAAGACATGCATTTAAAATGGGACCCAAGTGGGAAACCTCAGTGAATATATTAGGTTTAAATTTCCTCCTTCAAACTTCTACTGAGTTGAGTTGTGGTCATGTCTAATGAAACTCCCCTCACTCTCCTTCAACTAATTATCCTGAAATCAAAGTGAGAGGATTAGACTTAAACATTTGGAGTTTCAGTCACTCCCTTCATACGTTACACCTTATTATTAAGTATAAAAGAGCAAACAGTGTTCCCAAACAGTGAAATTTACCTATCATTCAAGCCAGCTAACATTCATTGAGTGTCACTCTGTATCGGGCATGTAGGTGTTAAATTTTGCTTACCTAAGACACCAATCGTCTTACAAAAGTTTGTATTACAAGAGGAAACAAACATGGAGCATTAAAACATTAATAACAGGCAAGCCTTTCCAGATTTGTCCTATTCTGGCTTGCATTCTTGAATAGCACACAGGAAACCTAAGGGAGTATTTTTGGGGGTCAGCAGAGACCTTCTGAATTAGAATTACCTTCCTGTGCTGTTACACAGTGATCCCCTGGCTTAGCAAGGCTTGGGCAGGCCAGTTCCTACATGAATGGCCTCATGGTGGTTTTCTGGCTCTTTGTTTCCCCTGTATAGTTTTGGGCTATTTTCTCCCTTTATTACTAGGAAATGAGTTCTCATTATTTGCACATCAGTGTGTCTGCTGCTAAGTCACTTTCCCTGCTCCCTGTGCCACTTCTCACTCTTTCTCTCCTGCATTCCTAATTTGTGTTTTAACTCATCACTTAAAATCAGCTGTGGGTTGAGGACCAGAGAACCCAGCTTGATCCTGGCTCTTAGAGAGGGCCCGAGTCTTGTCCATGAACATCAGTTTTTGACCTTTGTAATACCTGTCTTGGCTATTCAGAGATCATTTTCATGTGTTCTATCTCTCAGTAGTGAGATAAGTGACCTTTGGGCTGAGTTTAAACATTCCTTGAGAATGGGCTGTCCTGAGAGGAGGGAAGAGCCAGACAACCTCCATTATACTCTAGTCTTCTCTCTCCGTAGGTCCAGGTGGTCATGCTCAGGTAGAGAACCTCAAGGATTTCCTCCTTGTGGGATAATGGCCCTGCTGCTATGTGAGCCTGTCCTTTCTGGATCCCTCTACTCCAAGGGCTTCATAAAGTGTCCCGTGGCTCCTGGAAGTTGAACCAGGCCTAATTCACAACTCATGATGAGGATGAGGATGATGATATGAAGCGCAGTTGACTCCAGCCTTAATGATTCCTTTTTATTCCGCTGCTCTATTTGTTTTGTGGATTCAGTTTCTGTTTCTTCACATAAAATGCCTTGCCATGTTGTCTGTGTTTGTTTTCCACTTCTGCATTATGGACTGTGTGTAAGTGTCTGTTATTTGGATTCTCATAGATGTATGTTTAGTTTGACAATTTGACAACATTATTTTCAACGTCTGTTGAGAAACATATTTTCAGAATTCAGACCAAATCACTGTGGTTTTCTGTTGGCTCTGGCGGTATTTCACTATCCTTTTTGGTGGGAGAAAAGACAAACAAAGAAAAAACAACTGCAAAGGGTTCTGCTTTCCAGTACAAATGCTTTTGGAACTGTGAAGCCCACTTTTACTCATGTGTTAGGTCAAATTCTGGCAGAAATCATGAGACAGCTGCAAATCCATACTTTGAAATCTCAAAAAAAATCTTGATATACTTTATAGAATAGTTGGCAGGTATTTCCTTTTTTAAAGAAGTCCCTTGAATGTAGACAACTTTTGAAATAAAGCAAAGGAAGAAATGAGTATTTTCAATGAAGTCAGGATTTTCACAACTTGAAAAATGTAATGCCAAGATAACTTTCTACAATGAAAATTGGTTCAAATAAATGCTTTAGGAGTATTATCTGAGTCAGGTTAAGTTTCAACTAACTATCAAGAGAATTAAAAAGCTATGAAAACATGTATGCAATCGATATGTATAATTTTTATTTGTCAACTTAAATAATAAATGTAAGAAAGGTTACACAGGTTCTTACAGTGTTTTGTTTATGACTTTAAAAGTTTAATACAAGTAAACAAGCATAGAAATGAAGAATAAGGTACAGAAAAAAATTTTTAATCCCAAATTTAAACATTCTGGAAATTTGAAGGCACAAGCACATGACTTTCTTGTCACATTGCAACACCTTATCCTAAATAAGCGTGTCTTTGTTCCCTCATCAAGGGCTTTGGTGGCTAGCACTGAAGTGTCTCAAGGTAACTCACATAAGGGCGGGGGGTGATTATTAGCAACCATGTGTGGCAAGGAAGCATAGTAATAACCTCTGGGAAGTGGGACTGTGACCTGGAAATCCATCAGGAGCTTCAATATAGCAGAAATAATCAGCTTTCCACTAAAACATCCAATGCCCTTTTTTGTTGTGTGAAGTTGATGCTAGGAGATACCTACCCAGCCAGATAGTACATCCTATCTCCCTGTTCATCCAGGTGTAGTTCATGTGACTAGCTCTTTTCAGTGGAACATAAGCTGAAGTGATGTGTGTCACTTCTAGACTGAGGTTTTTAAGAAGTGAGTGGCATGTCTTCTTTCTCTTTCCTGTTTCACCTGAAAGATAAACCTTGCAAGACACATCTCACATCAAGACTGTATCACCAACAAGATGGAAGCAGAGGATTCCAAAGCTCTAGTGGGTATACAGTTACAGATGGAAGGAGCCTGGATTCCTAAATCACACACTAGGGAAAATCTCCTACCATCCAGGAACGCTTTCCTTGGACTAGTGTATGCATGACTACATTCCTATGGGTCAAATTACTGGAAAGTGGAGGTTTATTTGTTACTGCACTAGGTTTGCCTTAACTTATACAAAGATCAACTTTGTACTGTGTTTTTTGAGTCAGGGTCTCACTCTATCGTCTAGGTTGGAGTGCAGTGGTATGATCAGGGCTCACAGCAGTCTTGATCTCCCAGGTTCTTTCTACCTCAGCCTCCTGAATAGCTGGGACTACAGGCATGTACTACCACACTTAGCTAATTATTTTTATGTATTTATTTTTTTGTAGAGACGAGGTCTCAGTATGTTGCCTAGGCTGTACTGGGGGTGGGGTGGGGGTACGAAAAAACCCAGAAAGTATTTATAAAAAATTGCGTATTTTTCTTTTCTTTTCTTTTTTTTTTTTTTTTTGAGTTGGAGTC